>NC_051160.1:113889301-114064763 GCF_013339745.2 Dermacentor silvarum | reverse complement strand
CATGGGACACGGCGTTTGCAGGTCGCACCACTTATTTGAGGTATACATTCAGAGGCGGCATCAATTATAAGAGATGTAAGACACTCGACAGCAGCATCAATTCCCAGCGAAGATATGTCAGACCACGAGACTACTTGTAAGACTTTGGAATTTCTCCCAATCTGCCGTATCCAACTTCCAGCGAGGTGCCTGTGGTGGTTCGTTTTGTAGTGGTGATCTCAGCAGTATCGGGAAGTGGTCACTGCCGTAAGGATTTTTTATAACTTCCCATTTAAGCTCAGCAAATATAGACGGGGAAGCTACACTGAGATCAATGGAAGAAAACGTTTTGTTTGCGAGATTGTAGTAGGTGGGTTCCTTCTTATTCAGGAGACACGCACCAGAGGAGAAAAGAATTGTTCGATTAGGCGTCCTCGTGCATCGATACGCGTGTCGCCCCACAAGCTGCTGTGTGCATTGAAATCGCCAAGAACGAGGTAGGTTCTGGTAATTCATCTATAAATGACTGAAATTCATGCTTGTGTAAAGGAAAATGTGGGGGTATGTAGAGCGAGCAAACGGTTATGAGCTTACCCAGAAGTACAGCACGAACGGCTACCGCCTCATGCTGTATTGAGTAGAAGTTGCTGACAGGCTACACTTCTGTCGAGTATGATGGCCACACCACCACCAGATGATGCGGCAGAGTCCTCGCGGTCTCTTCTGAAAACAATATTCTGATGGGAAGTTGGTGTTTCTGGAGTTTAGGTGTGTTTCTTGAACACAGCACCTTTGGATTAAATTTATTGATAAGTTCTTGGATGTCGTCGAGGTTGTGGATTAGTCCCCTAACATTCCACTGCATATTGTGTTCATGTTGGAGGAAAATAAAAGGTCTGTGTGTCTCAAAAGGGAGAAGGGTGACTTACTTTACAGAGCCTTTGCTAGGCCCTGTAATTGGTGTTTTGTCTTTTTTGGAGCGGTCAAGAGAACCTCGCCGCTCCTTCGACGCTACTAGCGCCGTTTGGCTTGGACTAGTGTCCATAGCCTCTTGCGAGGCACTGGACACCCGCTCCAGAGAGCGATGTGTGCGTCGCGTAGACTTCATCTCGAGCGATGAAGCCTTCGCCCCCACCGGGCTGGATCGACAGGACCCCTGTGGCCTCTGCGGTTGCCCTGGCTGCTGCCGGAGCTTGTAGAGGCCACTGGTGTGGACACTGTGAGAGATGGCCAGGGACAGCGTTGGCTGCTCCCACCTTAGGGCGGGTGGCGTTAGCCTCGGCACGCTAGACGTGGTCGGCTACAGCCAGAGCCGTTGTGGTGCCGCCCCCCGTTGCACCACTTCGGCGAAAGATGTTTTAAGCAAGAACAACGAGGAGATACGTTGACGTGCTTCGCGGAATGTGATATTCTCCTTCCCTTTTACAGTAATTATTCTTTTTCTTTCTTCCAGGCTGGACAAGCTCTGGAGTATGCCGGTGACTGCCGTCGCAGTTCGCACAATGTACCTCGTCATTATTGCAATCGTCAGAAGAGTGACCAGTTGTTTCCGCACTTTGCGCACATAAGCTGCCCTCGGCAGCTCTGGGATGCGTGACCAAATCTTTGACATTTGAAGCAACGTCGCGGTTCGGAATGTATGGTCGAACATGAAGTTTTACGTAGCCGGTTTTCCAGAGTCTCGGGTAAAGTAGTTGAACTGAAAGTGAGTATTAAATGCTTTGTTGGGATTTCGTTGTCATTCCGTCTGATTTTGATGCGCTGCACATGGATTACCCCTTGGTCCTTCCATCCATCCAGGAGTTCTTCTTCATTCAATGTCATTAGGGTCTTCGTCTGATACTACACCTTTTACTGTGTTCATTGTTCGATGTGCGCTTACAGAAACAGGGATGTTACCAAAGGCTACGAGATGTGCGAGTTTGTTGTATTGTTCCTTGTCTTTTAGTTCGAGTAGCAAATCTCCGGTTGCCATCTTTGTTGCCTTATACCCAGCTCCAATGGTCTCTTTTAGGCACTTGGCCACAAGAAATGGGGAAATTGGCTCTAGCTTTTGTAGATGATTGTTCGCAGTGGAGGACGTGGAATTTCGGGAACGTTCGTTGTTTTTGTTCAAGAATAGTGATGTTGCATCGGTGCGTACCCTTTCGAGGCACGATCAGTTGAGAAACGGTTCGGGGATCCCATGGAAAGAAGAAACTACTTGTTCGGCAACAGCGTCTGCCACCCACCGCGGAGCCCAACAAGGGGACGTGGCAGAACATAGAGACAAGTCTGCACAGCGCCAGCATTATGCCATTGCTATAACCCAATATGGTATACCCAAGGTAGGACAGCCACACCAGGTTAACCCTTGCCGCCAGGAAAAGTCGAAGTGAATGGAAAAGATGAGAGGACAGGACAGATTAAAAGTGGAAGGGAAAGACGAAGATGATGCTAGAGAGAGATAGGAAAAGACGACTACCGGTTTTCCCCGGGCGGGTCAGTCCGGGGGTGCCGTCTACGTGAAGCAGAGGCCAAAGGGGTGTGTTGCCTCCGCCGAGGGGCCTTAAAGGTCCAAACACCGGCTTCGGCTCAACCCCCAGGATCCCCTTTTCCCCGGACACGGCTAAGCCACGCACGGTTAAACGTGGGAGGGTCCAACCCCCATGTGCTCGGGTCCGTGGTGTCGCAACACACCAAACGCCTGCTCACGCAGACGCCCCTGCGGGAGTACTTGGCCCTTGCGCCATTAAAACACCATACATCATCAGTTTTAGGAGGAGGTCCCCGCTAGACATTTTGAGGCTTTATATGTCGGTCCAACTTTGTCTTTTAGGCACTTGGCTACCAGAGAAAGGAGACAGCTTTCTCACGGGTGTGTTGTTTTCACTATGGACTACATCATACTTGGGGAATGCTGGGGTGTTGCTCCGAAAGGAAACTGGAACGTTGCTTCGGTGCGGCCTCTTTTCAGAGGCCGATCGTAGACGACAGAGGTTTGCGCTGCCATAAGAAGATGTATATGTTCGGCAACAGCGCCGACCACCCACCACGGAGCCCAACGAGGGGACGCGGCAGAGCTTGTACACAAGTCTGCACGACGCCAGTCGTACGCCGCTACTATAACCAAATATGGTGTACCCAAGGTAGGATAGCCACACACGGTTACCCCTTGCCGCCAGGGAGAATGGAAGTAAATGGAAGAAAGTAGAAGACAGGACAGGCTAAAAAGTTGAGAGAGAGACGAAGATTGGGGAGAGAGACAGGAAAAGGCGACTACGATTTGACTCGGGTGGGTGATCGCTCCAAAAAAGAAAAAGCCCGCATCACAGGGCCCGACAAGGGCTTTGTAAGTTAAGTTAGTCTCTTTAACACACAGCACAAAAACACTTTCAGCATGAATACACAAATAATACAATGGAACGTCAGAGGACTCCTACACAGGTTTAATCCTAAGGTGCTGTGTGTTCAAGAGACACACCTCAAATCCACACAATCCAACTTTCTCCGGCAATACGCCATTTTCCGGAAAGACCGAGACGACGCTCTTGCGTCGTCCGCTGGTGTAGCAATAGTTGTAGACCAGTCTGTAGCTTGTCAACATGTCCCCCTTCAGACGGCCCTTGAGGCAGTGTCAATTCGGGCAATTCTTTTTAATAAATTGGTCACTCTATGCTCTATATACATACCCCTAAACTATATTCTCGGAAAAACTGATTTTTACAACCTCATTGACCAGCTTCCCGAACCTTACGTTCTCGTGGGAGATTATAACGATCACAACACGTTGTGGGGAGACTCGCGATGCGACGCGAGAGGTCGACTCATAGAAAATTTTCTTCTGACCTCTGGTGCCTGCCTTTTTAATAAGAAGGAGCCGACCTACTATAACGCCCAACACGATTCGTACTCATCGATAGATCTAGCAATTGGATCGGCTTCTCTTATGCCTGACGTTGAATGGAATGTCATTAACAATCCTTTTGGAAGTGACCACTTCCCCGTAACTTTATACTTAACAACACAGCATGATAACCCTCCCAATATTCCTCGATGGAAATTAGCATCGGCTGACTGGGAGCATTTTAAAGAATCAACTTTTTTACCACGAGATTTTATAAACAACTTTAGTATCGACGATGCCGTTGCATATTTTACCGCTTTTATTATTATAGCTGCTAAAAAGTGTATCCCACAAACGAATGGTGTTTCACTTAAAAGACGTGTTCCCTGGTGGAACAAAGACTGCAGAGAGGCGCGAAAGAGACAGAATAAGGCATGGGGCATATTGCGTAGATCGCCAAATGCAGAAAATCTTATTCAATTTAAACTCATTAAATCGCAGGGAAGGCGGACACGACGTCAGGCAAAGAGAGAAAGCTGGGTGAGGTTTCTATCGGATATAAATTCATACACACAGGAGGCAAAAGTGTGGAACGGCGTAAGGAAGCTAAAGGGGCAACAAATCCATCCGTTGCCTCTGGTGAATGACCAAGGGAATACCTTGCAGGACCAGGCAGACTGTCTTGGGGAGCACTTTGAGCGTGTTTCAAGCTGAATTCATTATTCACACCCCTTTATTACATATAAACAGAGAGAAGAATGTAAGCCATTCGTACGCAAATGTCGACAGAACGAACCACATAACCTTCCTTTCAGTATTGCCGAGTTGAGAGCTGCCTTGATCGCATGTAAGAGCTCTGCACCGGGACCCGACAGAGTCATGTATGACATGATTAAGAACGTACAGCCTGATACACAACTGACACTACTCGCACTTTTCAACACTATTTGGGCTGCCGGATATCTTCCGTCCGCATGGAAAGAAGCGATTGTGGTCCCTGTATTGAAGCAAGGTAAAGATCCTACCTCGGCGGCAAGTTACCGTCCCATAGCTCTCACAAGTTGCGTATGTAAGCTATTTGAAAAAATGGTTAATCGACGACTCATACATTTACTTGAACTGAACAAAATGCTTGATCCCTATCAGTGTGGCTTTAGAGAAGGGCGATCCACAACTGATCACCTTGTGGGCATTGAAGGAAATATCCGAGACGCATTTGTACATAAACAGTTTTTCTTATCGGTATTCCTCGATATGGAGAAGGCGTACGACACAACATGGCGTTACGGAATCCTGAGAGACTTGTCGCGAATGGGCATCCATGGCAATATGCTAAGCATAATAGAAAGCTATTTGTGTAAGCGTACCTTCCGTGTCAGAATCGGCAATGCATTGTCACGTCCATTTATACAAGAAACTGGTGTACCCCAAGGAGGAGTGCTCAGCTGCGCACTCTTCATCGTTAAGATGAACACACTCCGGGCCTCATTACCACCGGCTGTTTTTTATTACGTCTACGTAGACGACATACAAATAGGCTTCAAGTCATGTAACCTCGCAGTGTGCGAGAGAAAGGTACAGCAGGGCTTGAACAAGGTGTCCAAGTGGGCAGACGAAAACGGATTCAAAGTGAACCCCCACAAAAGTTCTTATGTTCTTTTCACCAAGAAGAAAGGGCTTGTTCCAGATCCGACAACCAAAATGTATGGACAACAAATACCTGTGAACGAAGAGCACAAGTTCCTAGGCATCATACTTGATTCTAAACTTCTCAAGATGAAATGTCTAAAAACAATGAACTTACTGAAAATTTTATCTCACACATCCTGGGGTAGCGACAGGAAGTGTTTAATGAATCTCTACAAGAGTCTAATTTCATCACGACTGGATTATGGTAGCGTGGTATATCACTCTGCCGCCCCTAGTGCGCTGAAGATGCTGGACCCCGTCCACCATCTAGGTATCCGCCTGGCCACTGGAGCTTTCAGAACAAGACCCATTGAAAGTTTATACGTCGAATCAAATGAGTGGTCACTCCACCTGCAGAGAACATACACCAGCCTCACATATTTCCTTAAAGTCCACTCTAATAATCAGCATCCGTGTTTTAATACCGTTAACGATATGTCGTGTGCTACACTTTTTCTTAATCGTCCCTCTGTAAGACAGCCTTTCTCACTGCGTGTCAGGGAGCTTAGCGATGAAATTGATATCCCACTCCTCGAACATCGGTTAATGCCTTCAGCCAAGCTGTTACCACCTTGGGAGTGGCAGGTAGTAAGTAGCATGTGATATATCATTTGTAGAGGTTAAAAAGCACGCTTCACAGATTGAAATACGAATACATTTTCTAGAATTACAGTCCAAGTACTCGTGCACAAAATTTTATACAGACGCTTCTAAATCACATGCCGGAGTATCTTATGCAGCCGTCGGTCCGTCCTTCTCGGAATCCGGCGTACTCCACCCAGAAACAAGTATCTTTACGGCTGAGGCCTACGCAATATTGTCAGCCGTAAAGCATATAAGGAAATCAAAACATCAAAAATCTATTATATTTACAGACTCTCAAAGCGTAGTAAAAGCCTTGAAGTCACCCTGTAAACAGAAAAACCCTGTTCTCATTGAGCTCTATTCTGTTCTTTGTAGAGCATACGCAACTAACCAGCATGTCATTATATGCTGGGTGCCTGGGCATAGAGGCATCGAGGGTAATGTTCTTGCCGACCAAATGGCCACATCAGTCACATCACCCTCTATTATCCCTACAGCTGCTGTTCCTGCAACAGATTTGAAACCTTTCTTGCGAAAGAAACTGCGAAGCCACTGGCAACGCTTGTGGGACGCAGAAACAAGTAATAAGCTTCGTTTGATTAAGCCACAGTTGGGTTACTGGCCTTCCGTAACGAAAACCCGGCGAAATGATATCCTATTCTGTCGTCTCAGAATAGGACACACGTACGGCACCCACAATTTTCTATTGAATGGTCATGATCCTCCAACCTGTGGTAGATGTGGCGACAGGCTCACCGTCCTCCACGTCCTCCTGGAGTGTCGGGAAGCCGAAAGAGAAAGAAAGAAACATTTTCCTCTAGCATATCGCTATTGTGTCCCTCTACATCCCGCTATGTTTCTTGGTAAAGAACCGATTTTTAACACCAAAGCAGTACTCGCATTCTTGAATGATGTTGTGCTACATGTTATTAGCCCAATAAGCTCGTAGCGCATCCTCTCTCCAGAGGATGTTGCTGTGATGGTTTTTTATAGCACATGCCTCCAGGCCCTTGTGTCTCAAGGGCTCTGTTTAGGCACTTGTGCTTCTGGCCAATTTTTGCATCTGTAATATGTTTTTTTGTAAGTCATATCATTCTTTTGCAATGTATTGTTCATGTCTATAGTACACATCATTAGTCATTGCCATAATCTTATTACGTATAGATTTTTACGCACTTTACAGTGACTGTTTTTAGGCCCCTTTACAGCCATGCCACATCTAATGTTCATATAATTGACTATTCATATACCACTAACAAATCATTACCATCGTCTTGGCGCTCTTTGGTCACATCTGGCCCTTGCGCCAAAAAACCACAATATTCATTCATTCGAACTATCACTTGTTCAATGACGGCGACGGCCAGGCAGGAGGAATTCTGCCCATCACATTTTGCCGAGCTGGTGGGCCCGACGCGTGCTCGCTACAAAGCAGAAATCAACATGTGCGATGCTGTTGATCCATACACATTGTGCGGCGGGACCGACACGACAACGGACGTCGACCTGCTACTGGTTACGAGGCATGTTGACATGTTAATTTGTTTGGCGCTGTCGACGAACCACGTATCGTTTACTGAAATGAAAGCATACAAGTCTCTTGAGGCTCACAACTACTTCACAAGTGGCCGGATGAGCGGCATGACAGCAATGTGGCTACCCTCAAAGTGCGCTATCGTGTTGAGCAAGGTAAGGTTACAAACATTTAAAAAATATATTTGTAAATCCATACTGCTGTAACAATGCGATTAACATGGTACTCATTTGCATGAACTCGTTTGTTAGCTGTTCATTACGGCACCGTGCGCTGCTCACTGCTCCAAATGCTCAATGTGTCTGGGCATTGTGTACGACGCAAAATACCTTATTTCACTCTTCGCTTACCTAAATATGGCCTTCTGCAACGCTAGTTAAATGTAGACGTAAAAAGTAGAGCCCACTGCGATAGCGTTTCACTCCTTTTTCACTGTGAAAACCAGCGTTACTCGGGCATAGTGGGCAGCAAGGTGCCAGACAGAGCTTAAAATGGAAATTCTCGCTGTTCCAATAATCGGTTAAAATTAAACAAACGAGACTATATCTATAGGCTCTGTGTACACATTTTAAGAAACACAGCAAATGAATAGTTGCATTTAATCATTCCTAAGCGCGAATGAATCTATTCTACTTCAGGTCGGCCACTCTCAGCACCTGCGAGAAGCTGCACTGAAACCTTGGATATTGGTTCACAGTTGTTGTTGTTATATGGGGTTTGATGGCGCAAGGGCCAATAATGGCCAAAGAGCGCCAGGCCAGTGTTAATGAGTTTGAATTGAAGCGATGAATTTCGAGTGGTGGATATGACGTGGCTGTAAGGGGGCCTAAAAATAGTTGCTGTAAAGTGCATAAAATCTACAGGTAATAAGATTATGGGAATGACTAATGGCGTGTGCTACGAGCATGAAATATGCATTGCAAATAAATGTTACTATTTACAAAGTATGTCCGATGCGATAATTGGCATGAAGCACTATTGCCTCAACAGAGCCCTTGAACATAAAGGCCTGGAGGCATGTGCTATACTGAGCACTATCGCAACAGCATCCTCTGGCGGGAGGATGTGTTACGAATATCTAGGGCTAACTAATCACATGTAGTACCACGTCATTCAAAAAACCTAGGACTGCTTTGGTATTAAAAAGCGGCTCTTTGCCAAGAAACATACTGGGATGGAGAGGGATATGGTAGCGGTATGCAAGAGGAAAATGTTTCCTTCTCTCTGTTTCGGCTTCCCGGCACTCCAAGAGGACATGGAGGACGGTCAGCCTCTCACCACATCGACCACAGGTTGGAGGCTCGTTACCAGTCAACAGAAAATTGTGAGTACCATATGTGTGTCCTATTCTGAGACGGCAGAATAGGACATCAGTTCGTCGTGTTTTAGTTGTACAGGGCCAGAAACCTAACTGTGGCTTAATCAAGTGGAGCTTATTATTTGTTTCACTTTCCCACATGCGTTGCCAGTGGTTTCGCAGTTTCGTTCGCAAAAAAGGCTTGAGATCTGTTGCGGGAATAGTACTGTTAAGATTGGTAGCTTGAGATGTAATTGATGTGGCCATTTGGTCTGCAAGCACATTACCTTCGATGGATTTATGACCAGGAACCCAGCATATTGTCACATGTCTACCAGATGAGTAAATATTGCACAAATATGAGTAAAGTTCAATAAAAACAGGATTTTTGTGTTTCTTTAAAGACATTAGTGCCTTTACGACACTTAAGGAGTCCGTGAATATTATTGCCTTATGTAGCTTTAATTTCTTAATGTGTTTAATCGCAGACAGTACTGCATAGGCTTCTGCAGTGAAGATACTTGTATAAGGGTTCAATGCGTCTGATTCAGAGAAAGACGGACCGACAGCCGCGTAAGATACACCAGCATGGGACTTTGACGCGTCGGTGTAGAATTCAGGGCAACAGTACTTCGATTGGAGTTCACGGAAATGTATTGCGATTTCGAGTTCAGGAGCGTGCTTTGTGACCTCCACAAAGGATACATCACATGCTATCACCTGCCATTCCCAGGGTGGTAAAAGCTTACCTGGAGGCATTAAACGGTGTTCGAGAAGTGGGACATTCATTTCTTCGCTAAGTTCTCTTACACGTAGTGAGAAAGGCCGTCTCACAGAGGGTCTATTATGGAAAAGTGTAGTACAAGTCAAATCGTTAACGGTTTGAGAACATGGATGTTCATGATTAGAGTGAACTTTGAGGAAGTATGTGAAGCTGATGTATGACCTCTGGAGATGAAGTGACCATTCATTCGATTCTGCATATAGGCTTTCAATAGGGCTTGTTCTGAAAGCGCCGGTGGCCAGGCGGATACCTAGATGGTGAACGGGATCCAGCATCTTTAGCGCACTTGGGGCAGCAGAGCTATATACTACAGCACCATAATCCAGTCGCGAACGAATGACGCTCTTGTAAAGATTCATTAAACATTTCCTGTCGCTGCCCCATGATGTGTGAGATAAGATCTTCATGAGGTTCATTGTTTTTAGGCATTTTGCTTTGAGATATTTTATGTGGGGGATGAAAGTTAGCCTAAAGTCAAGTATGATGCCTAGAAACTTGTGTTCTTTGTTCACAGGTATTTGCTGTCCATGCAGTTCAACACAGGGATCTGGAATCAGGCCTCTCTTTCTTGTGAAAAGAACACAAGAACTTTTGTGGGGATTAACTTTAAACCCGTTTTCGTCTGCCCACTTCGTTACCTTGTTTAAGCCCTGCTGTATCTGTCTCTCGCACACTGCGAGGTTACATGACTTGAAGCCTATTTGTATGTCGTCTACGTAGACGGAATAAAAAATAGCCGGTGGTAATGAGGCACGGAGTGTGTTCATTTTAACGATAAAGAGTGTGCAGCTGAGCACGCCTCCTTGGGGTACACCAGTTTCTTGTATAAATGGACGTGACAATACATTGCCGATTCTGACACGGAAGGTACGATTAGACAAATAGCTCTCTATTAGGCTTAGCATATTGCCATGGATGCCCATTCGCGACAAGTCTCTCAGGATTCCGTAACGCCATGTTGTGTCGTACGCCTTCTCCATATCGAGGAATACTGATAAGAAAAACTGTTTATGCACAAATGCATCCCGGATATTTCCTTCAATGCGCACAAGGTTATCAGTTGTGGATCGCCCTTTTCTAAAGCCACACTGATAGGGATCAAGCATTTTGTTCAGTTCAAGGAAATGTATGAGTCGTCGATTAACCATTTTTTCAAATAGCTTACATAGGCAACTTGTGAGAGCTATCGGACGGTAGCTTGCCGCCGAGGAAGGATCTTTATCTTGCTTCAATACAGGGACCACAATCGCTTCTTTCCATGCGGACGGAAGGTATCCGGCAGCCCAAATAGTGTTGAAAAGTGCGAGTAGTGTCAGTTGTGTATCAGGGTTTACGTTCCTAACCATGTCATACATGACTCTGTCGGGTCCCGGTGCAGAGCTCTTACATGCGATCAAGGCAGCTCTCAACTCGGCAATAGTGAAAGGAAGGTTATACGGTTCGTTCTGTCGGCATGTGCGTACGAATGGCTTACATTCTTCTCTCTGTTTATATTTAAGGAAGGATTTCGAATAATGGATTGAGCTTGATACACGCTCAAAATGCTCCCCAAGACAGTCGGCCTGGTCCTGCAAGGTATTCCCTTGGTCATTCACCAGGGGCAACGGATGAATTTGGTGCCCCTTTAGCTTTCTTAAGCCGTTCCACACTTTTGCCTCCTGAGTGTATGAATTTATACCCGAGATAAACCTCACCCAGCTTTCTCTCTTTGCCTGACGTCGTGTCCGCCTTCCCTGCGATTTAATCTGTTTAAATTGAATGAGATTTTCAGCATTTGGAGATCTACGCAATATGCCCCATGCCTTATTTTGCCTTTTTCGCGCCTGTCTACAGTCTTCGTTCCACCAGGGAACACGTCTTTTACGTGAGCTCCCATTCGTTTGTGGGATACACTTTTCAGCAGCATCAATAATAAAAGCGGTAAAATATGCAACAGCATCGTCGATACTAAAATTGTTTATAAAATCTCGTGGTAAATGAGTTGATTCTTTAAAATGCTCCCAGTCAGCAGATGCTAATTTCCATCGAGGAATACTGGGAGGGTTGTCATGCTGCGTTATTAAGTTTAAAGTTACAGGGAAGTGGTCACTTCCAAAAGGATTTCTGATGACGTTCCATTCAAGGTCAGGCAGAAGGGAAGCGGATCCAAGTGCAAGGTCTATCGATGAATACGAATCGTGTTGGGCGTTGTAATAGGTGGGCTCCTTCTTATTAAAGAGACAGGTACCAGAGGTCACAAGAAAATTTTCAATGAGTCGACCTCTCGCGTCGCATCGGGAGTCTCCCCACAAGGTGTTGTGAGCATTAAAATCACCCACGAGTAGGTAGGGTTCCGGCAGTTGATCTATGAGGTTATAAAAATCTGTTTTGGTGAGGTGATAGCTTGGGGGTATATATATAGAACAAACAGTTACCAGCTTATTGAAAAGAACTACCCTAACTGACACTGCCTCAAGGGGTGTTTGCAAGGCTACATGATGACAAGCTACAGACTTGTCTGCAGCGATTGCTACACCGCCACACGAGGCGTTATCCTCGTCACGGTCTTTTCGAAAGATGGAGTACTGGCGAAGAAAGTTTGTGTGTGAATGTTTCAGATGTGTCTCTTGAACACACAGCAATTTTGGATTATGTTTATGTAGGAGTTCCTTAACGTCATCGAGGTTGTGGAGAAGACCCCTGACATTCCAATATAGTATTTGTGTATCCATAGTGGGAGTGTGTTGTGCTGTGTGTTTAAGAGGGGAAATCTGTGTTAGCCCACAAGGCCCTTTCCGGGCCCCGTGATGCGGGGTTTGTCTTTTTTGGCGCGCTCCTGAGAGCTGCGCCGATCATTCGGCGTCTGAGACGCCGGTGGGATTTGTGACGTATCCATCACCTCCGCCGAGGCGCTGGATGCCCGCTCGCGGCGCACGCTCACGGGTGTTTCGGGCTTCTCTGCACGAGCAGAGGCCCTAGGTGTCGTAGAGCCCGCAGGCACGGAGGACTGCTGGCTCTTCTTGCTGGATGGCGGAACAGCACTAGCTGATCCCGCAGTGGGGGCGGGTGGCGCTACCGCCGGGCCACTTTGCGTGGTTCGAACGGCCGCCGAGAACCGTTGTGGCACTGCCCCCTGCCGTGCCACTTCGGAGAAAGAAGGCCCCACAAATGAGAGGCGCTTTCGTGCTTCTTTAAAGGAAATGTTTTCTTTTACTTTAAGTGTTATAACTTCTTTTTCTTTTTTCCATGAGGGACAGGAGCGTGAATATGCCGGGTGTTCACCCTCACAGTTTGCACAGTGGGGTGGGTCGTTACAGTTGTCCGCAGGGTGGTCGTGTGATGCGCACTTTGCACAGGTAGTACGGCACCGGCAGCTCTGAGAGCCGTGACCGAATCTTTGGCACTTAAAGCAGCGTCGAGGGTTCGGAATGTAAGGTCTGACATTTATTTTCATGTAACCTGTTTCAATCTGTTCGGGGAGCGTGCTAGTACAAAAAGTAAGTATAAGGTGTCTTGTAGGAATTTCCTTGTCGTCTCGCCGGATCTTGATTCGCTGCACATTCGTCACGTGTTGCTCTTTCCAGCCCTCTAGGAGCTCTGCCTCAGTCAATTCTAGTAGGTCTTGATCTGATACTACCCCTCGTGTACTGTTCATAGAACGATGAGGGCTTACAGAAATTTGGGTGTCACCAAACGAGACAAGTTTTGCCAGATTTTCGTGCTGTGCTTTGTCACGGATTTCTAGGAGGATGTCACCACTGGGCATTTTCGTTACTTTGTAACCAGGACCAAGAGAGTCAGTCAGGCATTTAGCAACTACAAAAGGTGATACTGTTCTTACGATTTTACCGGGGGATTCACTGTGAATCACGTGGAAACGTGGGAAAATTTCGGTGGTCTTAGCGAAAAAGCTGAGCGATTCATCGGTGCGTCCTCTTTTCATGAGAGGGCGATCATGGAGTTTAGGGTATGAGGAAGCCATACAAATTAGCGTGATTTCGGTAGCGGTGCCAGCCGCCCACCACGGAGCCCAACAAGGGGACGTGACAGGGTTGTTATAAACAAGACCTGCCAACGCCAGCTGTACACAGCCACTATAACCAAATATGATATAACCAAGGTTGGCCATCTCACACAAGGTTAACCCTAGCTGCCTGGAAGATCAGAAAATCAGAAGTGAGGAGGAGACAGGAAAGATTAAAAGTGAGAGAAAAAGACGAAGATTGAAGAGGAGGATAGGAAAAGGCAACTACCGATTTCCCCCGGGTGGGTCAGTCCGAGGGTGCCGTCTACGTGAAGCCGAGGCCAAAGGGGTGTGTTGCCTCTGCTGAGGGGCCTTAAAGGTCCAAACACTCAGCGTCGGCTCAACCCCCAGGATCCCCTTTTCCCCGGACACGGCTAAGCCACGCACGGTTAAGCGTGGGAGGGTCCGACCCTCGTGTGCTCGGGTCCGTGGTGTCGCAACACACCAAACGCCTGCTGACGCAGACGCCCCTGCGGGGGTGGTTCACAGTGATGGAAGCATATGCACAGCACACTGTACCTGCATGGCTGGTCCAGGTGAAGCCTACTTCCATACCGGTGCAACACTTTTTTTTTTTGCAATGGAAACAGCAGTGCGCATCAGAGAGTATAGGACGTGCACACAAAAGACAAATGTTTGGCTGCCCATACATCGCTCTGGCACAGAGTACAAGAGACTCAAGACATTGACTTTGCGTCTTCGAAGAAAAAGAAAAGCCGCATGGGGATGCCATTCCTAAGAGGCCCTTTGACAAACAGCTGCAAGTTGGTACACAGGCATCAGCTTTGCCACATCCAATCGTAGAAGAGCTTTCAGCATTTTATTCTAGTGTTGATGATGGAGGATGATGATGATGATATATGTTGTTTTGTGGCGCAAGGGCCAGCTATGGCCAAAGAGCGCCAAGACGTATTGTACTGAGTGAGCAATGGTACGATCAATGACAGTGGGTAGGTGTAGGGTGGCTGTAAATGGGCCTAAAATCCTGCGCACTAAAGGTGCGTAAAACAGACAAAATTAATAAAATCATGACAATGACGTGATAGGGGCACAATGAATATAGCATAAAAAGTTGTAGGCGATACAAGGCACTACTGCCTCACAGAGACCCTTAGACGCAAGGGCCTGGAGGAGAGTGCATTTCAAATATGCGGACGCAGCAGCGTCCTCTGAAAGAGGATGCCGCTACGAATCTCTCGGGCGAAGAACTTGCAAAATGTCGATGTCGTTTAAAAAGGCTAAAACTGAATCGTTCTGAAATATCGGGTCGTTATGTAAAAACATCGCTGGATGAAGGGGTATATTCTGTTTATAGGCTTGAACAAAGTGCTTTTTTCTTTCAGGTTCTATTATTGGACACTGTACTAGGATGTGAAGTACAGTAAGTGCTTCCCCACATCTAGTACAGGTCGGGGGTTCGCCTCCAGACAACAGGTAATTATGTGTGCCGTAAGTGTGTCCTATTCTGAGCCTACAGAATAGGACATCATTTCTTCTAGATTTCGTGGTCGATGGCCAGTTCCCTAAACGGGGCTTAATTAAATGAAGCTTGTTATGAGTCTGGCCGTCCCACAAACGTTGCCAGTGGACTCGAAGTCCCTTGCGTAGATATGGCTTCATATCGAGAACAGGGACGAGCATAGATGTGTTTCCAGCTTTTGCCTTGATGGATGTGGCAAGCTGGTCTGCCAGTACATTTCCCTCGATGTCTCGGTGTCCTGGCACCCAGCACACCACAACATGCTGCCCAGACGCATAAATACTACATATGAATGAATAAAGCAATACTATTACAGGATTTTTGTGCCTCTTAAGAGATTTTAAGGCTTTTACTACGCTCAGTGAGTCTGTGTAGATGATTGCTTTTGGTATTTTCGATTCTTTGATGTATTTAAGAGCCGACAGTATTGCATAAGCCTCTGCTGTGAAAATGCTCGTTAGGGGGTGCAGGGTGTCGGCATCTGAAAATGATGGACCAACCGCTGCATAAGAGACGCCAGCATGAGACTTTGATGCATCGGTGTAGAATTCCGGACAGGAGTATTTATGCTGCAGTTCAAGGAAGTGCATTCGAATGTGTGTAACCGGGGCGTGCTTCGTAACATGTAAAAAAGACAAATCACAGTCTACAATCTGCCACTGCCACGGTGAGACCTCTATAGTGGGTGGCATTAGACGATGTTCAAAGAGTGGGACATCCATTTCCTCAGCCAGACTTCTCACACGCAACGAGAAGGGCTCTCTTACTGCAGGTCGGTTATGAAAGAGGTGGGAGCTGGACAAATCATTTACGGTGGAATATGAGGGATGTTCACTGTTTGCATTCACTCTAAGGAAATACATAAAAGCTGTGTAGGTCCTCTGCAAGTGGAGTGACCACTCATTGGATTCCACGTAAAGGCTTTCTACAGGGCTTGTCCTAAAGGCACCTGTAGACAAGCGAATACCTAGATGGTGGACGGGGTCCAGCATCTTCAACGCGGTTGGGGTGGCTGACTGATAAATTATGGCCCCGTAGTCTAGGCGTGTTCGTATGAGGCTTTTATACAAGTTTAACAGACACTTTTTGTCACTACCCCATGTAGTGCGTGATAACACTTTTAAAATATTCATTGTTTTCATGAATTTGTTTTTTAGATGTTTTAGGTGTGGTATGAATGTTAGCTTTGTGTCAAGAATTATGCCTAAGAATTTGTGTTCCGTTTTTACAGGTAGACTCTGCCCTTGCAGGTAAATGTCGGGGTCAGGGTACAGTCCTCTCTTTCGAGAAAAATGGACGCAGGTGCTCTTTTGTGGGTTTAGGCAGAACCCATTCTCGTCTGCCCATTTAGCCACCCTGTTCAGACCAAGCTGAACCTGCCGCTCACAGATTGCCAGGTTGCATGATTTAAATCCAATCTGTACATCATCGACATACGTTGAATAAAACATGTTGCGTGGGATGTATAGACGCAAGGAATTCATTTTTATAATGAAGAGAGTGCAACTGAGCCCCCCACCCTGTGGCACTCCGGTTTCCTGCACAAAAGGTCGTGATAATGCATTGCCAACTCGAACACGGAATGTGCGATTCAGCAGATAACTTTCAATGACATTTAACATATTACCACGTAGACCAAAGTGGGAGAGGTCTCTCAGTATTCCAAACCGCCATGTGGTGTCGTAGGCCTTTTCCATGTCTAGGAATACAGATAAAAAGAATTGTTTGTGAACAAAAGCTTCACGTATCTGTGCCTCAATACGTATCAAATGGTCAATGGTGGATCGACCCTCGCGAAAACCGCACTGGTATGGGTCAAGCAGCTTGTTTGATTCTAGGAAATGTGTCAGACGACGGTTTATCATTTTCTCGAAAGCTTTGCAGAGGCAGCTTGTTAGAGCTATGGGCCAGTAACTCGATACGGACGATGGATCCTTGCCCTGCTTCAGGATAGGGATCACTATGGCCTCTTTCCAGGCAGAGGGGATCTCGCCGGAGGTCCATATAGAGTTATAGAGACAGAGAAGGGTTTTCTTCGTTTCAGAGGGTAGGTTTTTCAACATGTCATATAGTATACGGTCAGGGCCTGGGGCAGATTGGTTGCAACAGGTGAGTGATGCATGCAGCTCTGCTAGGGAGAAATGTAGGTTATATGGCTCGTTTCCGGTGCTCTTTCGGTCCAGTTTTTGTTTTTCTATTACTGATTTGTATCTTTTAAACGCTGGAGAATAGTGTGATGAACTGGACACATGTTCAAAATGTGCACCCAGATGGTTCGCCTGGTCCTCCAGGCTGTCTCCCTGCGTGTGTACCAGGGGAGGCGGATGTGTTTGTCGTCCTCTTACTCTATTGACCCTGTTCCAAACCTTGGCCTCATCCGTGTACGAGTTGATACTTGATAAAAATGTTTGCCAGCTGTCTCTCCTGGCTTGTCTGCGTGTTCTCCTACCTTGGGACTTGATTTTCTTGAAACTGACAAGGTTTTCAGCAGTAGGATAATCGCGAAGCTGCCTCCATGCTTTGTTCTGCTGCCTACGTGCGTTCCGGCATTGTTCATTCCACCAAGGAACACGGCGTTTGCTAGAAAGTCCACTTGTTTGGGGAATACACTTAGAAGCTGCGTCAATTATGAAATTAGTCAAATACTCGATGGCACCGTCAATTCCGAGCGATGAAATGTCAGCCCACGAGAGCATACTGGTAAGTGCTTGGAATTTATCCCAGTCCGCTGCATTGACCTTCCACCGAGGAGCATGTGGTGGAGATTCGTATTGTCTTGGTGCTCTCAGCAGTATTGGGAAATGGTCGCTCCCGTAAGGGTTTTTTATAACTTCCCATTCAAGTTCAGGCAATATGGATGGAGAAGCTATGCTGAGGTCTATAGAGGAAAATGTTTTGTTTGCAAGACAATAATATGTAGGTTCGTTTTGTTAAGCAGACAAGCACCGGATGAGAACAGAAAATCTTGAATTAGACGGCCTCGCGCATCGATGCGAGCGTCGCCCCACAGATTGTTGTGTGCATTGAGATCGCCCAGAACAAGATAGGGCTCTGGCAATTCGTCTATCAAGGACTGAAATTCGTGTTTGTGTAAGCGGTAATGTGGGGGTATGTAAAGCGAGCAAATTGTGACGAGTTTGTTTAGGAGAACAAGTCGGACTGCCACTGCTTCAAGTGGCGTTTGCAGCTTCAAACGTTGACACGCTATGCTTTTGTGAATTATAACGGCAACACCGCCTGAGGATGCACGAGCAACATCGCGGTCTTTACGAAACGTAACATACTGTCGGAGAAAGTTCGCATGTTCCGATTTTAAGTGAGTTTCCTGTACACACAGCACTTTTTGATTGGAGAAGTTCTTGTGGAGAATTCTTGTGGAGGATTGGAGAAGTGGAGAAGTTCTTGTACATCATCGAGGTTCCTAAGAAGGCCTCTGATGTTCCATTGTATGATTTGTGTATCCATACTGAATGTAAATGGGTGCTGTGTGTACTAAAAAAGGAAGTGTTGCCTTAGATTACAGAGCCCTTTCCAGGCCCTGTAACGCGGGATTTGTCCTTTCTGAAGCGGTCGAGCGAACCTCGCCGCTCCTTAGGCGCTTGGTGCGCCGTCAGGATGGGTGTGGTGTCCATTGCCTCTTGTGAGGCGCCGGACACGCGCTCTTGCGAGCGAGAAGTTTCACGAGAAAGTCTCGCCGCGAAGGACGAGACATTTGCGCCCATCATCCCGGAGGTCGATGGGGTTGCCTTTGGGCCTGAGCTGCGCCGGCTGTTGCCAGCGCCAGCAGGGGCCCGTGAGGGTGAGGCAGCCTTGACTGCACCCACCGTGGGAGCTGCTGGCGGGCCTGCAGGTTCGTTACGCGTAGCGCAGGCTGCTACCGAGGGCTGTTGTGGTGCCGGCAACCCTAGGGTAACCGGGCCTGTTTGCTGGTTGGGTGGAGTAGACTTCGCTACTTCCACCCTAGGGGCAGGAGCCACAAGCGACAGCTCGCTGCGCGCGGGCTGGGCAGGTGGCAATAGCCGCTGCGACGCTGCCCCTTGACGCGCCGCATCAGCGTAAGTGGTCGTGTGGAATGGTGAGCACCTTTTGCGTGCTTCCTTAAACGATATGTTTTCACGGACTTTGAGAGTGATAATTTCTTTTTCTTTTTTCGAGTTCGGACAAGACCGGGAGTAAGCTGGATGCTCACCATCACAGTTTACACAGTGAGGTGTCGCTTCACAGTTGTCTGAGGCATGACCTTGGGTTCCACATTTCGCACATGTCAATCTGCCCCGGCAGCTCTGCGAGCCGTGGCCAAATCTTTGACATTGGAAGCATCTTCTGGGATTAGGAATGTATGGCCTGACAGCTATCTTCGTATATCCAGTTTCTATGGTTTGTGGCAGATCGCAAGTGGCAAAGGTCAGGATGAGGTGTTTTGTGGGAATTTCTTTATTGTCTCTTCTGATAACGATGCGCTGTACGTTTGTTACGTTTTGTTCTTTCCAGCCTTCCAATAGTTCGGTTTCGGACAAGTCGATGAGATCTGCATCAGACACTACTCCACGTGCTGTGTTCATAGACCGATGCGGTGAAACGGTAACAGGTATGTCGCCAAATGCCACAAGCTTATTTATTTTACTGTGCTGCTCTTTATCACGGATCTCAAGGAGGAGGTCCCCACTCGCCATTTTGGTAACCTTATAACCAGGGCCAAGGGCTTCAGTCAGGCCTTTTGCGACTAGAAAAGGTGATACGGTCCTAGCTGGTTTTTCTGTTTTTTCGCTGTGAACAACTTGGAAACTGGGAAAGATTTCTCTCGGTTTGAATAAGCTTAATATTTCTTCGGTGCGTCCCCTCTTGTGAGGGTGACGATCAAGTAAACGGGGAAATGCAGGCGTTCCCATATTATTTTCGTTTATTTCGGCGGCAATGGCGGCCACCCACCACGGAGCCCAACTAGGGGACGCTGCAGCACTTAACGTGTAAGGCTGCAGACGCCAGCCGTGCATTGCTGCTATAACCCAATATAAAATACCCAAGAGAGGGCACATACACAGGGTTAACCCAAGCCACCTATGAAAATGTAGAAGTAACAGAAGAGAGGAGATGATAGGATAGTAAAAGAAAGGAGACAGGAAAGCAAAAGGTTGGAGAGGGGGATAGGAAAAGGCGACCACCGATTTCCCCCGGGTGGGTCAGTCCGGGGGTGCCGTCTACGTGAAGCCGAGGCCAAAGGGGTGTGTTGCCTCTGCCGAGGGGCCTTAAAGGTCCAAACACTCAGCGTCGGCTCAACCCCCAGGATCCCCTTTTCCCCGGACACGGCTAAGCCGCGCACGGTTAGACGCGGGAGGGTCCAACCCTCGTGTGCTCGGGTACGTGGTGGCGCAACTCACCAAACGCCTGCTGCGCAGACGCCCCTGCGGGGTGATGATGGAGGAGTCCCACCAGGTATATTTATGATCCTGCCGAAGTATAGCGGCAGATTTATACCACCCAAAAGCAATGAGCCTCCAAACCTCCGACAGCTCTCATGTCATGAAGCTTAGTCTAAAAAACTGTCAGAACTCCACTATCGGGCCAAAAACATGCTACCTCAACTGGCCATCACTGAAGATATGTTGCATCGTGCAGAAGAAGTCACAAGGCAGCAGTCCAAATGTTCCGCGTGGTTTAAATATCGTGCGGGACGAATTACAGCATCCGTGATGTGTGGTACAGGGGCGCAGCCAGGGGGGGGGGGGTGGGGGGGGTTCAAACCCCCCCCCCCCCGAAATTGTTGTTCCCGCAACCCCCCCCCCCCCCGCTCCACTTACCCACCCTTTGTTCACGTCGCTTCACGCTGACATAATTCAAGGAACCGGTGCTACTATATCACAATTTCATTCCTGGGCGCTTCCGTTTGGGTTCGTAATTTACAGCGAATCATTTCTGCATATGGAAAAAAACTGTCGCGGTGTTTGTCAATGCTTTGACGCTCTCTGAGGATTTGGGCGAGAATGTGGCGGCCGCATTCTGAAGCAATAAATGCGGCAGCCGCATTTTAGATGAAGGCGAAAATGCTCGAGGCCCGTTTACTTAAATGTAGGTGCACGTTAAAGACCCCAGGTGGTCGAAATTTCCGTATACATTTCCGCCGCTTCCCTTCAGGTGCCGGTTAGGCGGCGCTCGCGCAGGATCTTAGGCTAGTTAGTTAAGTTGGATTTATTGGCGCAAAAGCGGCTACGGCTATGCTGCGCCAGACACAGGATGATAAAATTTCCTTTGTAGATGGAGCATACACTTTAATTAAAACTTACTTAAAAACCCTGTTTCGTCAAAGAAACTTAACACGTCAGTCAGAGATACCAGTGCATCATCTCCTATTAGCAACATCGGGTGAAGTGGAGTGTGTGACTTATACAAAACTCGGAAGTACTTTTTCCTAAGCATTTCGAGATGCGGACATGTGATTAAAATGTGTATTACTGTTAATGGTTCATTGCATTTATCACATGTTCGTTGTTCCTCCTCTGTCAAAAGGTAATTATGTGTCATGTGTGTGTGGCCTATCCGAAGGCGACAAAGTATTACTTCGATGAAACGTTCTTGATGATAGCATGTCTTCCACTCTCCAAGGACAGGTTTAATAAGTTGAAGTTTGTTGTTATCTTTCAATTTCCATTCGCGTTGCCAGTTTGAAAGGAGTGCCTTGCGAACTGCTTGAATCCCGTCCCTAGCATGTACATTAACTTTTGAAGTATTCATATATTTTGATGATGATGATGATATTTGGTGTTTTGTGGCGCAAGGGCCAAGTGTGGCCAAAGAGCGCCAAGACAATGAATGGTATGTTTGCCATGATCAGTGAGTTCCGATGACAGGATGCAATGTGGCTGTAAAGGGGCCTAACAACAAATCGCGGTATAGAAGCGTAAAACATATATCGAATAGAATTATGGCAGTGACGTGTGGAATGATCTATGGGTAGTGAACGGATGAGAAATGGTCATGGTGCTTAGAGTATTAAGAATATAAAAGCAGCACGACGCCTACCGGAAGCCTTTGTAGACAAAGACCAGGAGGCACGTGCTTTCTTTAAAAAAAAATACCGCAGCAGCGGCCTCTCCAGAGAGACCGTGCTACAAGTCACCTGCATATATAACACGAAAGTTAGGTATATCCTTTAAAAACGCGATAACGGATTGGTATTTAAAAAGAGGTTCATTGCCCAAAAACATACATGGATGTAATGGTAGGTTCTGCCGTAATGATAATGAAAAATGTATTTTCCTCTGAGGCTCCAGTTCAGGGCATTGCAGGAGGACGTGAAGTACACTGAGTGGCTCGCCACATTCGTCACAGACAGGCGGAGCGCCACCGGACAATAAGTATGCGTGTGTACTGTATGTGTGTCCTATCCTGAGTCTGCAAAGTGTAACCTGTGTGTAGCGTGTTTTCGATTCTGACGGCCAATGAGCGAGATGAGGCTTGATAGTATGTAGTTTGTTGTTCGTTTCTCTGTCCCACAGACGTTGCCAGTAGGCTCTGACCTTTTTCTTGATAAGTGGCTTTAGGTCCATTACAGGGACGGCTGTGGGCGAAGTGGCAGCGTCTGTATGAGCAGATGTGGCTAGCTTGTCGGCCAACTCATTCCCTTCGATCTCGCGGTGCCCTGGCACCCAGCACAGCACAATTTGTTGCTTAGATGCATACGCGGTGCAAAGTATGGAATAAAGAGCTATAATGACGGGGTTTCTGTGCCTACTGAGAGTTTTTAAACATTTCAACACGCTCAAGGAGTCAGTGTAAATGACTGCCTTGCGTATGTCTAGCTGTTTGATCTGTTTAACCGCCGCCAGGATGGCGTAGGCCTCCGCTGTAAAGATGGTTGTGTTTGGGTGTAGAACTCCGGCAGCCCAAAAGGATGGACCGACCGCCGCGTAAGACACGCCAGTGTGCGACTTTGAGGCGTCAGTAAAATATTCCGGACAAGAGTATTTGTGCTGCAATTCGAGGAAGTGCATACGGATATGTGCGACCGGCGCATTCTTTGTAACATCAACGAAGGACAGATCACAGTCAATCAGCTGCCACTGCCATGGCGGCAGCTGTACAGGAGAGTACATGACATCGTGTTCGTGGAGCGACACATCCATCTCTTCGGCAAGACTTCTTACTCGCAGTGCGTAGGGCTTTCTTTCGCTAGGGCGGTTCTGAAAGGTTTGGGCACTGGACAGGTCATTTATAGTTGTGTAGGTAGGGTGAGTTTTGCTTGAGTTTACTTTCAGGAAATACATAAAGGACAAGTACGTTCTCTGCAGATGGAGTGACCATTCATTTGATTCTGCATATAGGCTTTCTACGGGGCTTGTTCTGAATGCACCCGTAGAGAGGCGGATGCCGAGATGGTGGACAGGGTCCAGCATCTTCAAGGAGCTCGGAGTCGCGGAGTGGTATATAATGGAACCGTAGTCTATACGTGATCGAATCAGGCTCTTATAGAGATTCAGTAGACATTTTGTGTCACTACCCCACGTAGTGCGAGACAACACTTTCAAGATGCTCATTGTCTTCATGCACTTGTTTCTTAGATACTTTAGATGTGGGATAAATGTTAACTTCGCGTCCAGAATTATGCCTAGAAATTTGTGTTCAGTTTTTACAGGTAGACCCTCACCTTGCATCTCGATGTTGGGATCAGGGTGCAGACCTCTCTTTCTGGAGAAGAGGACGCATGTGGACTTTTGTGGGTTAAGCCTAAATCCATTCTCGTCTGCCCACTTACATAGTTTGTTCAAACCAAGCTGAACCTGCCGCTCACAGATTGCAAGGTTACATGAGGTGAACCCTATCTGCACATCGTCGACATATACTGAATAAAATATGTTGCGTGGGATGTACAGACGCAGAGAGTTCATTTTTATGATAAAAAGGGTGCAACTGAGCACACCACCCTGTGGTACTCCAGTTTCCTGAACATATGGTACTGATAAGGCATTACCCACACGGACACGGAATCTGCGGTTGGACAGGTAACTTTCAATGATATTCAGCATATTTCCACGTATTCCAAAGTGTGCGAGGTCTCGCAGTATTCCGAACCGCCACGTGGTGTCGTATGCCTTTTCCATATCGAGGAAAACAGACAGGAAGAATTGCTTGTGGACAAAGGCTTCACGAATCTGAGCCTCTATGCGTATCAGATGGTCAGTGGTGGATCGGCCATCGCGAAACCCACACTGGTATGGGTCAAGCAGCTTGCTTGATTCTAGGAAATGTATTAGACGCCGGTTTATCATCTTCTCGAAGACTTTGCAGATGCAGCTTGTTAGAGCTATGGGCCGATAGCTGGATACGGACGATGGATCCTTGCCCTGCTTTAGGATAGGGATCACTATGGCCTCTTTCCAGGCAGAGGGGATCTCGCCGGAGGTCCAAATAAAGTTATACAGACAGAGAAGCGTTTTCTTCGTTTCAGAGGGCAGGTTTTTTAACATTTCGTATAGTATGCGGTCAGAGCCTGGGGCAGATTGGTTGCAACAGGTGAGTGATGCATACAGCTCTGCTAGAGAGAAAGGTAAGTTATATGGCTCGTTCCCGGTGCTCTTTCGGTCTAGGTTTTTCTTTTCTATTGCTGCTTTGTATTTTGTAAATGCTGGAGAATAATGTGATGAACTGGACACATGTTCAAAATGAGCACCCAGATGATTTGCTTGGTCCTCCAGGCTGTCTCCCTGCGTGTGTATCAGGGGAGGCGGATGTGTTTGTCGTCCTCTTACTCTATTGACCCTGTTCCAAACCTTGGCCTCATCCGTGTACGAATTGATGCTTGATAAGAATTTTTGCCAGCTGTCTCTCCTGGCTTGTCTGCGCGTTCTCCTACCTTGGGACTTAATTTGCTTGAAATTGACAAGGTTTTCAGCAGTAGGAGAATCGCGAAGCTGCCTCCATGCTTTGTTCTGCTGCCTACGCGCATTCCGGCATTGTTCATTCCACCACGGAACACGAGGTTTACTAGAAAGTCCACTTGTTTGGGGAATACACTTAGATGCTGCATCAATTATGAAGTTGGTAAAAAACTCGACGGCGTCGTCAACTCCGAGCACAGACATCTCAGCCCACGAGATCGTACTGGTAAGTGTCTGGTATTTCTCCCAGTCCGCTGCATCGACCTTCCACCGGGGAGCATGTGGTAGAGATTCGTGTTGTCTTGTTGCTCTCAGCAGTATTGGGAAATGGTCGCTCCCGTAAGGGTTTTTTATAACTTCCCATTCAAGTTCGGGTAATATGGATGGAGAAGCTATGCTGAGATCTATAGAAGAAAAAGTTTTGTTTGCAAGACAATAATATGTGGGTTCTTTTTTGTTTAGCAGACATGCACCGGATGAGAAAAGAAAGCCTTCAATTAGACGGCCTCGAGCATCGATGCGAGAGTCGCCCCACAGTCCGCTGTGTGCATTGAGATCCCCAAGAACAAGATAAGGTTCTGGCAATTCGTCTATTAGGGACTGGAATTCATGTTTGTGTAAGTGGTAATGTGGAGGTATGTAAAGCGAGCAAATGGTGACGAGTTTGTTTAAGAGAACAAGTCGAACTGCCACTGCTTCGAGGGGCGTTTGCAGCGGTAAACGTTGACACGCTATGCTTTTCTGAATTATAATGGCAACACCGCCTGAAGATGCAAGAGCATCATCGCGGTCTTTACGAAACGTAACATACTGTCGAAGAAAGTTTGCATGTTCCGATTTTAAGTGAGTTTCCTGTACACACAGCACTTTTGGATTGTGTTCGTGGAGAAGTTCTTGCACATCATCGAGGTTCCTAAGAATGCCTCGGACGTTCCACTGTATGATTTGTATATCCATACCGAAAGTAAAATTGGTGCTGTGTGTACAAAAAAGGAAGTGTTGCCTTAGATTACAGAACCTTTTCCAGGCCCTGTAACACGGGATTTGTCCTTTCTGAAGCGGTCGAGGGAGCCTCGCCGCTCCTTAGGCGCTTGATGCGCCGTCGGGATGGGTGTAGTGTCCATTGCCTCATGTGAGGCGCTGGACACACGCTCTTGCGAGCGAGAAATTTCGCGAGAAGGTCTCACCGCGAAGGACGAGACCTTTGTGCCCACCAGCCCGGAGGTCGATGGGGCTGCCTTTGGGCCTGAGCTGCGCCGGCTGTTGCCAGCGCCAGAAGAGGCCAGAGAGGGTGAGGCAGCCTTGACTGCACCCACCGTGGGAGCTGCTGGCGGTCCTGCGGGTTCGCTACTCATATCGCAGGCTGTCGCCGCGGGCTCTTGTGCTACCGGCAACCCTAGAGTAACCGGGCCTGTTTGCTGGTTGGGTGGAGTAGGCTTAGATCCTTCCACCCCAGGGGCAGGAGCCACAAGCGACAGCTCGCTGCGCGCGGGCTGGGCAGGTGGCAGTGGCCGCTGCGACGCTGCCCCCCGACGCGCCGCATCAGCATAAGGTGTGCTGTGGAAAAGTGAGCACCTCTTACGGGCTTCCTTGAAAGAAATATTTTCTTTTACTTTTAGGGTGATTATGTCCTTTTCTTTTTTCCAGTTCGGGCAGGAACGTGAGTAGGATGCGTGGTCACCACTGCAATTCACACAGTGAGGAGTGCCACTACAATTGTCAGAGGAGTGGCCCTGGACTCCACACCTTGCGCAAGTTATTTGACCACGACAGCTCTGCGAGCCATGGCCGAATCTTTGGCATTGAAAGCACCGTCTAGGGTTAGGGACATATGGTCGGACAGTTAACTTAATGTATCCTGTTTCGATTGTTTCAGGCAGAACGCTAGATCCAAATGTTAGCACAAGATGTTTGGTGGGGATTTCTTTGTTGTCCCGTCTGATGATGATACGTTTTACATTGGTGACGTTTTGATCTTTCCACCCTTCCAGGAGTTCTGCTTCCGATAATTCTAGGAGGTCTGCTTCTGATACGACTCCGCGTGAGCTATTCATTGATCGGTGTGGTGATACAGAAATGGGTATGTTGCCGAACGTCACAAGGTTGCCGAGTTTCTCGTACTGCTGTTTCTGAGGGACTTCAAGAAGAAGGTCTCCGCTAGCCATTTTGATCACTTTGTAACCTGACCCTAAAGCTTCGGTTAAAGATTTCGCAACAATGAATGGTGAAATTGATCTGGCCGATTTTTGAGAGTTCTCACTGTGTACAACATGGTATTTTGGATAGTTATCTTTTGGTCGGTTGAAAGATAGGCAAAGTTCATCGGTGCGTCCCCTCTTTAGAGGATGACGATCAAGTATGCGGGGAAAAGCTGGTGTTCCCATAACGGTTTGTTTTATTTCGGCGGCAATGGCGGCCACCCACCACGGAGCCCAACTAGGGGACGCTGCAGCACCTAACGCGTAAGGCTGCAGGCGCCAACCGTACATTGCCACTATAACCTAATATATTATACCCAAGGGAGGGCACATACACAAGGTTAACCCAAGCCGCCTGTGAAGATTTGGAAGTAACGGAAGAGAAGAGATGATAGGAGAGCAAAAGAAAGGAGATAGGAAAGCAAAAGGTTGGAGAGGGGGACAGGAAAAGGCGACCACCGATTTCCCCCGGGTGGGTCAGTCCGGGGGTGCCGTCTATGTGAAACAGAGGCCAAAGAGGTGTGTTGCCTCAGCCGGGGGGCCTTAAAGGTCCGAACACCCGGCATCGGCTCAACCCCCAGGATCCCCCTTTCCCCAGACACGGCTAAGCCGCGCACGGCTACACGCGGGAGGGTCCAACCCCCATGTGCTCGGGTCCGTGGTGTCGCAACACACCAAACGCCTGCTGACGCAGACGCCCCTGCGGGGGTGGTTCACAGTGATGGAAGCATATGCACAGCACACTGTACCTGCATGGCTGGTCCAGGTGAAGCCTACTTCCATACCGGTGCAACACTTTTTGCAATGGAAACAGCAGTGCGCATCAGAGAGTATAGGACGTGCACACAAAAGACAAATGTTTGGCTGCCCATACATCGCTCTGGCACAGAGTACAAGAGACTCAAGACATTGACTTTGCGTCTTCGAAGAAAAAGAAAAGCCGCATGGGGATGCCATTCCTAAGAGGCCCTTTGACAAACAGCTGCAAGTTGGTACACAGGCATCAGCTTTGCCACATCCAATCGTAGAAGAGCTTTCAGCATTTTATTCTAGTGTTGATGATGGAGGATGATGATGATGATATATGTTGTTTTGTGGCGCAAGGGCCAGCTATGGCCAAAGAGCGCCAAGACGTATTGTACTGAGTGAGCAATGGTACGATCAATGACAGTGGGTAGGTGTAGGGTGGCTGTAAATGGGCCTAAAATCCTGCGCACTAAAGGTGCGTAAAACAGACAAAATTAATAAAATCATGACAATGACGTGATAGGGGCACAATGAATATAGCATAAAAAGTTGTAGGCGATACAAGGCACTACTGCCTCACAGAGACCCTTAGACGCAAGGGCCTGGAGGAGAGTGCATTTCAAATATGCGGACGCAGCAGCGTCCTCTGAAAGAGGATGCCGCTACGAATCTCTCGGGCGAAGAACTTGCAAAATGTCGATGTCGTTTAAAAAGGCTAAAACTGAATCGTTCTGAAATATCGGGTCGTTATGTAAAAACATCGCTGGATGAAGGGGTATATTCTGTTTATAGGCTTGAACAAAGTGCTTTTTTCTTTCAGGTTCTATTATTGGACACTGTACTAGGATGTGAAGTACAGTAAGTGCTTCCCCACATCTAGTACAGGTCGGGGGTTCGCCTCCAGACAACAGGTAATTATGTGTGCCGTAAGTGTGTCCTATTCTGAGCCTACAGAATAGGACATCATTTCTTCTAGATTTCGTGGTCGATGGCCAGTTCCCTAAACGGGGCTTAATTAAATGAAGCTTGTTATGAGTCTGGCCGTCCCACAACGTTGCCAGTGGACTCGAAGTCCCTTGCGTAGATATGGCTTCATATCGAGAACAGGGACGAGCATAGATGTGTTTCCAGCTTTTGCCTTGATGGATGTGGCAAGCTGGTCTGCCAGTACATTTCCCTCGATGTCTCGGTGTCCTGGCACCCAGCACACCACAACATGCTGCCCAGACGCATAAATACTACATATGAATGAATAAAGCAATACTATTACAGGATTTTTGTGCCTCTTAAGAGATTTTAAGGCTTTTACTACGCTCAGTGAGTCTGTGTAGATGATTGCTTTTGGTATTTTCGATTCTTTGATGTATTTAAGAGCCGACAGTATTGCATAAGCCTCTGCTGTGAAAATGCTCGTTAGGGGGTGCAGGGTGTCGGCATCTGAAAATGATGGACCAACCGCTGCATAAGAGACGCCAGCATGAGACTTTGATGCATCGGTGTAGAATTCCGGACAGGAGTATTTATGCTGCAGTTCAAGGAAGTGCATTCGAATGTGTGTAACCGGGGCGTGCTTCGTAACATGTAAAAAAGACAAATCACAGTCTACAATCTGCCACTGCCACGGTGAGACCTCTATAGTGGGTGGCATTAGACGATGTTCAAAGAGTGGGACATCCATTTCCTCAGCCAGACTTCTCACACGCAACGAGAAGGGCTCTCTTACTGCAGGTCGGTTATGAAAGAGGTGGGAGCTGGACAAATCATTTACGGTGGAATATGAGGGATGTTCACTGTTTGCATTCACTCTAAGGAAATACATAAAAGCTGTGTAGGTCCTCTGCAAGTGGAGTGACCACTCATTGGATTCCACGTAAAGGCTTTCTACAGGGCTTGTCCTAAAGGCACCTGTAGACAAGCGAATACCTAGATGGTGGACGGGGTCCAGCATCTTCAACGCGGTTGGGGTGGCTGACTGATAAATTATGGCCCCGTAGTCTAGGCGTGTTCGTATGAGGCTTTTATACAAGTTTAACAGACACTTTTTGTCACTACCCCATGTAGTGCGTGATAACACTTTTAAAATATTCATTGTTTTCATGAATTTGTTTTTTAGATGTTTTAGGTGTGGTATGAATGTTAGCTTTGTGTCAAGAATTATGCCTAAGAATTTGTGTTCCGTTTTTACAGGTAGACTCTGCCCTTGCAGGTAAATGTCGGGGTCAGGGTACAGTCCTCTCTTTCGAGAAAAATGGACGCAGGTGCTCTTTTGTGGGTTTAGGCAGAACCCATTCTCGTCTGCCCATTTAGCCACCCTGTTCAGACCAAGCTGAACCTGCCGCTCACAGATTGCCAGGTTGCATGATTTAAATCCAATCTGTACATCATCGACATACGTTGAATAAAACATGTTGCGTGGGATGTATAGACGCAAGGAATTCATTTTTATAATGAAGAGAGTGCAACTGAGCCCCCACCCTGTGGCACTCCGGTTTCCTGCACAAAAGGTCGTGATAATGCATTGCCAACTCGAACACGGAATGTGCGATTCAGCAGATAACTTTCAATGACATTTAACATATTACCACGTAGACCAAAGTGGGAGAGGTCTCTCAGTATTCCAAACCGCCATGTGGTGTCGTAGGCCTTTTCCATGTCTAGGAATACAGATAAAAAGAATTGTTTGTGAACAAAAGCTTCACGTATCTGTGCCTCAATACGTATCAAATGGTCAATGGTGGATCGACCCTCGCGAAAACCGCACTGGTATGGGTCAAGCAGCTTGTTTGATTCTAGGAAATGTGTCAGACGACGGTTTATCATTTTCTCGAAAGCTTTGCAGAGGCAGCTTGTTAGAGCTATGGGCCAGTAACTCGATACGGACGATGGATCCTTGCCCTGCTTCAGGATAGGGATCACTATGGCCTCTTTCCAGGCAGAGGGGATCTCGCCGGAGGTCCATATAGAGTTATAGAGACAGAGAAGGGTTTTCTTCGTTTCAGAGGGTAGGTTTTTCAACATGTCATATAGTATACGGTCAGGGCCTGGGGCAGATTGGTTGCAACAGGTGAGTGATGCATGCAGCTCTGCTAGGGAGAAATGTAGGTTATATGGCTCGTTTCCGGTGCTCTTTCGGTCCAGTTTTTGTTTTTCTATTACTGATTTGTATCTTTTAAACGCTGGAGAATAGTGTGATGAACTGGACACATGTTCAAAATGTGCACCCAGATGGTTCGCCTGGTCCTCCAGGCTGTCTCCCTGCGTGTGTACCAGGGGAGGCGGATGTGTTTGTCGTCCTCTTACTCTATTGACCCTGTTCCAAACCTTGGCCTCATCCGTGTACGAGTTGATACTTGATAAAAATGTTTGCCAGCTGTCTCTCCTGGCTTGTCTGCGTGTTCTCCTACCTTGGGACTTGATTTTCTTGAAACTGACAAGGTTTTCAGCAGTAGGATAATCGCGAAGCTGCCTCCATGCTTTGTTCTGCTGCCTACGTGCGTTCCGGCATTGTTCATTCCACCAAGGAACACGGCGTTTGCTAGAAAGTCCACTTGTTTGGGGAATACACTTAGAAGCTGCGTCAATTATGAAATTAGTCAAATACTCGATGGCACCGTCAATTCCGAGCGATGAAATGTCAGCCCACGAGAGCATACTGGTAAGTGCTTGGAATTTATCCCAGTCCGCTGCATTGACCTTCCACCGAGGAGCATGTGGTGGAGATTCGTATTGTCTTGGTGCTCTCAGCAGTATTGGGAAATGGTCGCTCCCGTAAGGGTTTTTTATAACTTCCCATTCAAGTTCAGGCAATATGGATGGAGAAGCTATGCTGAGGTCTATAGAGGAAAATGTTTTGTTTGCAAGACAATAATATGTAGGTTCGTTTTGTTAAGCAGACAAGCACCGGATGAGAACAGAAAATCTTGAATTAGACGGCCTCGCGCATCGATGCGAGCGTCGCCCCACAGATTGTTGTGTGCATTGAGATCGCCCAGAACAAGATAGGGCTCTGGCAATTCGTCTATCAAGGACTGAAATTCGTGTTTGTGTAAGCGGTAATGTGGGGGTATGTAAAGCGAGCAAATTGTGACGAGTTTGTTTAGGAGAACAAGTCGGACTGCCACTGCTTCAAGTGGCGTTTGCAGCTTCAAACGTTGACACGCTATGCTTTTGTGAATTATAACGGCAACACCGCCTGAGGATGCACGAGCAACATCGCGGTCTTTACGAAACGTAACATACTGTCGGAGAAAGTTCGCATGTTCCGATTTTAAGTGAGTTTCCTGTACACACAGCACTTTTTGATTGGAGAAGTTCTTGTGGAGAATTCTTGTGGAGGATTGGAGAAGTGGAGAAGTTCTTGTACATCATCGAGGTTCCTAAGAAGGCCTCTGATGTTCCATTGTATGATTTGTGTATCCATACTGAATGTAAATGGGTGCTGTGTGTACTAAAAAAGGAAGTGTTGCCTTAGATTACAGAGCCCTTTCCAGGCCCTGTAACGCGGGATTTGTCCTTTCTGAAGCGGTCGAGCGAACCTCGCCGCTCCTTAGGCGCTTGGTGCGCCGTCAGGATGGGTGTGGTGTCCATTGCCTCTTGTGAGGCGCCGGACACGCGCTCTTGCGAGCGAGAAGTTTCACGAGAAAGTCTCGCCGCGAAGGACGAGACATTTGCGCCCATCATCCCGGAGGTCGATGGGGTTGCCTTTGGGCCTGAGCTGCGCCGGCTGTTGCCAGCGCCAGCAGGGGCCCGTGAGGGTGAGGCAGCCTTGACTGCACCCACCGTGGGAGCTGCTGGCGGGCCTGCAGGTTCGTTACGCGTAGCGCAGGCTGCTACCGAGGGCTGTTGTGGTGCCGGCAACCCTAGGGTAACCGGGCCTGTTTGCTGGTTGGGTGGAGTAGACTTCGCTACTTCCACCCTAGGGGCAGGAGCCACAAGCGACAGCTCGCTGCGCGCGGGCTGGGCAGGTGGCAATAGCCGCTGCGACGCTGCCCCTTGACGCGCCGCATCAGCGTAAGTGGTCGTGTGGAATGGTGAGCACCTTTTGCGTGCTTCCTTAAACGATATGTTTTCACGGACTTTGAGAGTGATAATTTCTTTTTCTTTTTTCGAGTTCGGACAAGACCGGGAGTAAGCTGGATGCTCACCATCACAGTTTACACAGTGAGGTGTCGCTTCACAGTTGTCTGAGGCATGACCTTGGGTTCCACATTTCGCACATGTCAATCTGCCCCGGCAGCTCTGCGAGCCGTGGCCAAATCTTTGACATTGGAAGCATCTTCTGGGATTAGGAATGTATGGCCTGACAGCTATCTTCGTATATCCAGTTTCTATGGTTTGTGGCAGATCGCAAGTGGCAAAGGTCAGGATGAGGTGTTTTGTGGGAATTTCTTTATTGTCTCTTCTGATAACGATGCGCTGTACGTTTGTTACGTTTTGTTCTTTCCAGCCTTCCAATAGTTCGGTTTCGGACAAGTCGATGAGATCTGCATCAGACACTACTCCACGTGCTGTGTTCATAGACCGATGCGGTGAAACGGTAACAGGTATGTCGCCAAATGCCACAAGCTTATTTATTTTACTGTGCTGCTCTTTATCACGGATCTCAAGGAGGAGGTCCCCACTCGCCATTTTGGTAACCTTATAACCAGGGCCAAGGGCTTCAGTCAGGCCTTTTGCGACTAGAAAAGGTGATACGGTCCTAGCTGGTTTTTCTGTTTTTTCGCTGTGAACAACTTGGAAACTGGGAAAGATTTCTCTCGGTTTGAATAAGCTTAATATTTCTTCGGTGCGTCCCCTCTTGTGAGGGTGACGATCAAGTAAACGGGGAAATGCAGGCGTTCCCATATTATTTTCGTTTATTTCGGCGGCAATGGCGGCCACCCACCACGGAGCCCAACTAGGGGACGCTGCAGCACTTAACGTGTAAGGCTGCAGACGCCAGCCGTGCATTGCTGCTATAACCCAATATAAAATACCCAAGAGAGGGCACATACACAGGGTTAACCCAAGCCACCTATGAAAATGTAGAAGTAACAGAAGAGAGGAGATGATAGGATAGTAAAAGAAAGGAGACAGGAAAGCAAAAGGTTGGAGAGGGGGATAGGAAAAGGCGACCACCGATTTCCCCCGGGTGGGTCAGTCCGGGGGTGCCGTCTACGTGAAGCCGAGGCCAAAGGGGTGTGTTGCCTCTGCCGAGGGGCCTTAAAGGTCCAAACACTCAGCGTCGGCTCAACCCCCAGGATCCCCTTTTCCCCGGACACGGCTAAGCCGCGCACGGTTAGACGCGGGAGGGTCCAACCCTCGTGTGCTCGGGTACGTGGTGGCGCAACTCACCAAACGCCTGCTGCGCAGACGCCCCTGCGGGGTGATGATGGAGGAGTCCCACCAGGTATATTTATGATCCTGCCGAAGTATAGCGGCAGATTTATACCACCCAAAAGCAATGAGCCTCCAAACCTCCGACAGCTCTCATGTCATGAAGCTTAGTCTAAAAAACTGTCAGAACTCCACTATCGGGCCAAAAACATGCTACCTCAACTGGCCATCACTGAAGATATGTTGCATCGTGCAGAAGAAGTCACAAGGCAGCAGTCCAAATGTTCCGCGTGGTTTAAATATCGTGCGGGACGAATTACAGCATCCGTGATGTGTGGTACAGGGGCGCAGCCAGGGGGGGGGGGTTGGGGGGGTTCAAACCCCCCCCCCGAAATTGTTGTTCCCGCAACCCCCCCCCCCCCCCCCCGCTCCACTTACCCACCCTTTGTTCACGTCGCTTCACGCTGACATAATTCAAGGAACCGGTGCTACTATATCACAATTTCATTCCTGGGCGCTTCCGTTTGGGTTCGTAATTTACAGCGAATCATTTCTGCATATGGAAAAAAACTGTCGCGGTGTTTGTCAATGCTTTGACGCTCTCTGAGGATTTGGGCGAGAATGTGGCGGCCGCATTCTGAAGCAATAAATGCGGCAGCCGCATTTTAGATGAAGGCGAAAATGCTCGAGGCCCGTTTACTTAAATGTAGGTGCACGTTAAAGACCCCAGGTGGTCGAAATTTCCGTATACATTTCCGCCGCTTCCCTTCAGGTGCCGGTTAGGCGGCGCTCGCGCAGGATCTTAGGCTAGTTAGTTAAGTTGGATTTATTGGCGCAAAAGCGGCTACGGCTATGCTGCGCCAGACACAGGATGATAAAATTTCCTTTGTAGATGGAGCATACACTTTAATTAAAACTTACTTAAAAACCCTGTTTCGTCAAAGAAACTTAACACGTCAGTCAGAGATACCAGTGCATCATCTCCTATTAGCAACATCGGGTGAAGTGGAGTGTGTGACTTATACAAAACTCGGAAGTACTTTTTCCTAAGCATTTCGAGATGCGGACATGTGATTAAAATGTGTATTACTGTTAATGGTTCATTGCATTTATCACATGTTCGTTGTTCCTCCTCTGTCAAAAGGTAATTATGTGTCATGTGTGTGTGGCCTATCCGAAGGCGACAAAGTATTACTTCGATGAAACGTTCTTGATGATAGCATGTCTTCCACTCTCCAAGGACAGGTTTAATAAGTTGAAGTTTGTTGTTATCTTTCAATTTCCATTCGCGTTGCCAGTTTGAAAGGAGTGCCTTGCGAACTGCTTGAATCCCGTCCCTAGCATGTATATTAACTTTTGAAGTATTCATATATTTTGCCGTTGCTGCACATTCATCCGCCTTTTCATTTCCTGGGATCCCCGCATGGCTTGGCACCCAGCAGAAACGAATAATCTGGCCTTCACTTAGATGTGTTAGTGTGTTTAGGATATTGCCAATGATGGGTTCGTATTGTGATTGCATATTCAGGGCTTTAAGTGCACTTAAAGAGTCTGTATAAATTACAGATTTTTCGTGTTTAGTGCTTATAATCTTTTGTACTGCCATCCATAAGGCATAACACTCAGCAGTGAAAACTGATACAAACTGTGGTAGTCTAACTGTCTGTTCCCACGTACCTTGAACCACGCTGCTTCCGCCATAAATGGGCGTCTTCGAGCCATCGGTGTAAAATTCCGTGTAAGTGTCGTATGTGTCTTGCACTGTGCGAAATTCCTGTAGTATAAATTCACGAGGCATATCTTGTTTTTTTAGATGCGTTAACGAAAAATCTAGAAATTTTGTGAAATCGTTCCAAGGTGCTAATCTGGTTGGTCTTTGCATGACAGAAAGCGTTTCAGTAGGGACATTGTAGTTGAGTACTTTTTCTTCAAATCTAAGTATAAGTGGTTTTATAGCATTTGGCTTGTTCATGTAGTGTAGTCGTTTCTCGCAGTGTGTGATAATGTTGTGGCAAATGTGGTCTGGCGATGAGCGAACTCTTAGAACGTATGTCAACATGAGTTGCGTTCTTCTGTGGTCTAAAGACGGCTCGTTGCTCTCGGAATACAAGCTGGGAACGGGTGAGGTCCTATAGGCACCGGTTGCTAAGCGTAGTCCTTTATTATGAACGGGATCTAACCGCTTAAGGTACGATTGTCTGGCTGAACCATACGTTATGCACCCGTAGTCCAATTTGCTACGTACCAAGGAACGATAAATATGAAGGAGGCATTTGCGGTCAGAGCCCCAGTGCTTCCGGGACAGGACTTTCAGGACATTAAGGGCCTTATTTGTTTTAACCTTTAGGTTGTTAATGTGTGAAAGAAAATTTAGCTTTTTATCGAATATTACCCCTAAGAACTTTTGCTCTTGTTTGACTGGCAGTACTATTCCATTTAGTGTTAGGGTGGGGTCAGGTTGTAAGCCCCTCTTCTGAGAAAACACCACGGCAACAGTTTTTTCGGATGAGAAACGGAAGCCGTTTTTATTAGCCCATAGTGTCAATTTGTTTAGGGTGATTTGAATCTGCCGTTCACACGTTGTCATGTTAAATCCGCGGAAAGCAATCTGGAGGTCATCAACGTAAAGAGAGTGCATAAGAGTAGAAGGTATGACTGTTGACAGAATTCATTTTGATTGATTGATTGATTATTGTGGTTTATTGGCGCAAGGGCCAGATGTGGCCAAAGAGCGCCAAGACGATGGTAATGGCTTGTTAGTGGTAGATGAATAGGGAATTATATGATCATTAGATGTGGCATGGCTGTAAAGAGGCCTAAAATCAGTCGCTGTAAAGTGCGTAAAATCTATAAGTAATAAAATTATGGCAATGACTGATTATGTGTACTATGGACATGAACAATGCATTGCGAAGGAATGATAAGATTTACAAAATATTAAAGATACAAGAATTGACCAGAAGCACAAGTGCCTAAACAGAGCCCTTGAAACACAAGGGCCTGGAGGCATGTGCTATAAAAACTATCACGGCAACACCCTCTGGAGAGAGGATGCGCTATGAACTTATTGGGCTAATAACATGTAGCACAACATCCTTCAAGAATGCAAGGACTGCGTTGGTCTTAAAAAGTGGTTCTTTGCCAAGAAACATAGCGGGATGCAGAGGGACACAATAACGATATGCGAGAGGAAAATGTTTCTTTCTTTCTCTTTCGGCTTCCCGACACTCCAGGAGGACGTGGAGGACGGTGAGCCTGTTGCCACATCTACCGCATGTTGGAGGATCATTTCCATTCAATAGAAAATTGTGAGTACCATATGTGTGTCCTATTCTGAGACGACAGAATAGGACATCAGTTCGTCTTGTTTTAGTTGTACAGGGCCAGAACCCTAACTGTGGTTTAATCAAGTGGAGCTTATTATTTGTTTCAGCGTCCCACAGGCGCTGCCAGTGGCCTCGCAATTTCCTTCGCAAAAAAGGCTTCAGATCTGTGGAGGGAATAGCAGCGGCAGGATTATTAGCTTGCGATGTAGTTGATGTGGCCAACTGGTCTGCTAGCACATTGCCCTCAATGCCTCTGTGGCCAGGCACCCAGCATATTATTACACGTCTATGAGATTGGTAAATGTTACACAAGAGTGAGTAGAGTTCAATAAAAACAGGATTTTTATGCTTTTGTAAAGATGTTAGCGCTTTTACAAGACTCAACGAGTCTGTGAATATTATTGCCTTTTGTAATTTCAATTTCTCTATATATTTCACCGCAGACAGTACTGCGTAGGCTTCTGCGGTGAAGATGCTTGTTAGGGGGTTCAATACGTCAGATTTAGAAAAGGAGGGGCCAACAGCGGCGTAAGATACGCCAGCATGGGACTTGGATGCGTCGGTATAGAATTCCGAGCACGAGTACTTCGATTGAAGTTCGCGGAAATGCATTGCAATTTCGAGCTCGGGAGCGTGCTTTGTGACCTCTACAAAGGATAGATCACATTCTATCACCTGCCACTCCCAGGGCGGTGAAAGCTTAGCTGGAGGCATTAGGCGATGTTCTAGAAGTGGGATATCCATCTCTTCGCTAAGTTCTCTTACACGCAATGAGAAAGGCCGCCTCATAGAGGGTCGATTATAGAAAAGCGTTGCACACTTCAAATCATTAAGGGTTGTAGAACAAGGATGTTCACGATCGGAGTGTACTTTGAGAAAATAGGTGAAGCTGATGTATGTTCTCTGTAAATGGAGTGACCACTCATTGGATTCTGCATATAAACTTTCGACGGGGCTTGTTCTGAATGCGCCAGTGGCCAGGCGGATACCTAGATGGTGGACAGGGTCTAGCATTTTTAGTGCGCTCGGGGCGGCAGAGTGATATACTACGGCACCATAGTCCAATCGTGACCGAATGAGGCTCTTGTGAAGGTTCATTAAACACTTCCTGTCGGTGCCCCAGGATGTGTGAGATAAAATTTTCAGTAAGTTCATTGTTTTTAGGCATTTCGCCTTTAGATGTTTTATGTGGTTAATGAAAGTAAGCTTAGAGTCAAGTATGATGCCTAAAAATTTGTGTTCTTTCTTCATAGGTATTTGTTGTCCATACATTTCGATAGTTGGATCTGCAACAAGACCTTTCTTCCTGGTGAAAAGAACACAAGAACTTTTGTGGGGGTTTACTTTGAACCCGTTTTCCTCTGCCCACTTAGACACTTTGTTGAGCCCCTGCTGTACCTGCCTCTCGCACACTGTGAGGTTACAGGACTTGAAGCCTATCTGTACGTCGTCCACGTAGATGGAATAAAATATAGCTGGTGGTAAAGAAGCACGAAGCGTGTTCATTTTAACGATAAAAAGTGTGCAACTGAGCACGCCTCCTTGGGGTACACCAGTTTCCTGCACAAAAGGTCGTGATAAAACATTGCCAACTCGAACACGGAATGTGCGATTCAGCAGATAACTCTCAATCACATTTAACATATTACCACGTATACCAAAGTGGGAGAGGTCTCTCAGTATGCCAAACCGCCATGTGGTGTCGTAGGCCTTTTCTATGTCTAAAAATACAGACAAGAAGAACTGTTTGTGAACAAAAGCTTCGCGTATCTGCGCCTCAATACGTATCAAGTGGTCAGTGGTGGATCGACGCTCGCGAAAACCACACTGATATGGATCAAGCAGTCTGTTTGATTCTAGGAAATGTAATAGGCGACGGTTTATCATTTTTTCGAAGACTTTGCAGAGACAGCTTGTTAGCGCTATGGGCCGATAACTCGATACAGAGGATGGATCCTTCCCCTGCTTCAGGATAAGGATCACTATGGCCTCTTTCCAGGCAGAGGGGATCTCGCCGGAGGTCCATATAGAGTTATACAGACAGACAAGGGTTTTCTTCGTTTCAGAGGGTAGGTTCTTCAACATTTCATATAATATGCGGTCAGAGCCTGGGGCAGATTGGTTACAACAGGCGAGTGATGCATGAAGCTCTGCCAAAGAGAAAGGTAAGTTATATGGCTCGTTCCCGGTGCTCTTTCGGTCTAGTTTTTGTTTTTCTATTGCTGCTTTGTATTTTGTGAATTCTGGAGAATAGTGCGATGAACTCGACACATGTTCAAAATGTGCATCCAGGTGGTTTGCTTGGTCTTCCAAGCTGTCGCCCTGTGTATTTACCAAAGGGAGTGAATATGTTTGTCGTCCTCTCACCTTGTTAACCCTGTTCCATACTTTGGCCTCATCTGTATACGAGTGTATACCTGATAGAAACTTCTGCCAACTCTCTCTTCTGGCCTGTCGGCGCGTTCTCCTTCCTTGTGACTTCATCTTCCTAAAGTTGATAAGATTCTCCGCAGTAGGTGAATCACGTAGCAACCCCCACGCTTTGTTCTGTTTCCTACGAGCGTTTCTGCATTCGTCGTTCCACCATGGGACACGGCGTTTGCATGCCACACCACTTATTTCGGATATGCATTTAGAAGCGGCATCAATTATGAAGGCAGTGAAATACTCTACAGCAGCATCAATTCCTAACGAAGACATGTCAGCCCAGGAGATATTGCTAGTAAGAGTTCGAAATTTCTCCCAATCTGCTGTATCAACCTTCCATCGAGGGGCTTGTGGTGGAGACTTATTTTCTGTGGTTGTTCTCAGTAGTATGGGGAAGTGATCGCTCCCGTAAGGATTTTTGGTAACTTCCCATTCAAGTTCAGGAAATAGACACGGGGAAGCTATGCTAAGGTCAATAGAAGAAAAGGTTCTGTTTGCAATACAGTAAAATGTAGGTTCCTTCTTATTCAGGAGGCACGCACCAGACGAGAAAAGAAATTCTTCAACAAGACGACCTCGCGCATCGATACGAGAGTCGCCCCACAGACTGCTGTGCGCATTGAAATCGCCAAGAACAAGATAAGGTTCTGGCAATTCGTCTATAAAGGACTGAAATTCATGTTTGTGTAAGTGGTAATGTGGGGGTATGTAAAGCGAGCAAATGGTGATAAGTTTGTTTAGAAGAACAAGTCGAACTGCCACTGCTTCAAGGGGCGTTTGTAGCTGCAAATGTTGACATGCTATGCTTTTGTGTATTATGATGGCAACACCGCCTGATGATGCGAGAGCATCATCGCGATCTTTACGAAACGTAACATACTGTCGGAGAAAGTTTGTATGTTTTGATTTTAAGTGTGTTTCCTGTACACACAGCACTTTTGGATTGTGTTGGTAAAGGAGTTCTTGGACATCGTCGAGGTTCCTAAGAAGGCCTCTGACGTTCCACTGCATAATTTGCGTGTCCATAGTGAAGGTAAGTTGGTGCTGTGTGTACGAAGAAGAACGTGTTTTAGCCTACAGAGCCGTTTGCGGCCCTGTAATTTTGGTTCTGTCTTTTCTAGAGCGGTCCAAAGAATTTGGCCGCTCTTTAGGTGCTGACTGCACCACCTTGCTTCGAGTAGTGTCCATAGCCTCTTCCGAAGCGCTGGACACTCGCTCTAACGAGCGATGTGTACGTCGTGTAGCCTTCGCCTCGAGGGACGAAGGCTGTGGCCTCACCAGCCCGGAGGCCGATGGGTCCTCCTTAGCCTCTGAGCTGCGATGGCTGCTGCCAGCGCTAGTGGAGGCCTCTGGTGTGGCCGATTTCGAGAAGGGCAGGGCAGCCTTAGCTGCTCCCACCATGGGGGCGGGTGACAGTCGCTTCAGTACGCTGCGCGTACCTTGGGCGACCGCCGGGGTCCGTCGTGATGCTGCCCCCTGTTGCACCACTTCGGCAAAAGAAGTTTTCATGGAAAATGAAGGCGAGAGACGCTGTCGTGCTTCCCGGAAAGTGATATTCTCTTTGACTTTGATCGTAATTATCTCTTTTTCTTTCTTCCAGGCTGCGCAAGATCTGGAATATGCAGGGTGGCTGCCATCGCAGTTTGCGCAATGGGCCTCAGCAGTACATTGATCAGCAGAGTGATCTTTTGCAGCGCATTTCGCACAAGTTTGTTGTCCTCGGCAGCGTTGAGAGGCATGGCCAAACCTCTGACACTTGTAGCAACGTCGTGGATTTGGAATGTAAGGTCTTACACGCAGTTTAAGGTAGCCTGTTTCTATTGCATCTGGGAGTGTGCTAGAGCCAAAAGTAAGTACTATGTGTTTGGTTGGTAGTTCTTTGTTGTCGCGCCTGATTTTTATGCGTTGTACATTTATAACGTTCTCTTCTTTCCATCCATTCAGGAGTTCTTCGTCAGTCAAATCCATGAGGTCGCTGTCTGAAACCACACCCTTGACGGTGTTCATTGTTCGGTGTGCACTGACAGATATGGTTTTTTCGCCAAATGCCACCAGGTTTGTGAGTTTCTCGTACTGCATTTTGTCTTTTACCTCAATCAGAAGGTCACCACTTGCCATCTTGGTGGCTTTGTAGCCACTTCCAATGACCTCCGTGAGACATTTTGACACTAAAAAGGGTGAAATGTTTGTCGCTTTTTTGTCGGCGTTTTCACAGTGAATCACGTGGAAACGTGGAAAAATTTCGGTGGCCTTTGTGAAGAAGTTGAATGATTCATCGGTGCGCCCTCTTTTTATGAGAGGGCGATCAGGGAGTTTGGGGTATAAGGAAGCCATACAAATTAGTGACTTCGGCAGCGGTGCCAGCCGCCCACCACGGAGCCCAACAAGGGGACGCGACAGGGTTGTTATGTACAAGACCTGCCAACGCCAGCTGTACACAACCACTATAACCAAATATGATATAACCAAGGTTGGCTATCTCACACAAGGTTAACCCTAGCTGCCTGGAAAATGAGAATATAAGAAGTAAGAAGGAGACAGGAAAGATTGAAAGTGAGCGAAAAAGACGAAGATTGAAGAGGAGGATAGGAAAAGGCAACTGCCGATTTCCCCCGGGTGGGTCAGTCCGGGGGTGCCGTCTATGTGAAGCCGAGGCCAAAGGGGTGTGTTGCCTCTGACGGGGGGCCATAAAGGTCCGAACACCCGGCATCGGCTCAACCCCCAGGATCCCCCTTTCCCCAGACACGGCTCAGCCGCGCACGGCTACACGCGGGAGGGTCCAACCCTCATGTGCTCGGGTCCGTGGTGGCGCAACTCACCAAACGCCTGCTGACGCAGACGCCCCTGCGGGGGAGAATTCATTTTGACAACAAACAGTGTTGTACTTAAAACACAGCCCTGAGGCACACCGTTTTCCTGGGTGAATACGCGTGACAGAACCCTACCAAGACGCACCTGAAATGTTCGATCGGACATAAAATCAGATAGGCACTTGAGCATTCTGCCCCGAATCCCTAGGTCTGCCAAGTCCCTCAAAATGCCATATCTCCATGTGGTATCATATGCCTTCTCCAAGTCGAAAAAGACACCTAGGCAGTGTTGTTTGTGTAAAAAGGCATTGCGTATTTCATGTTCAAGTCGGACAAGGTGATCAGTTGTAGAACAACCCTTTTTGTAACCACATTGATGTATGTTTAAGGACTTTTCTATTTCGAGGGTGAAAGTTAGCCTGGTGTTCACAACACATTCGTATGACTTTGCCAAACAGCTGGTGAGAGCAATGGGGCGGTAACTGCTGGGGGATGTAGCTGGCTTTCCAGATTTTAGGAAAGGTATGATTATGGCGTTTTTCCATGCTTTCGGCATTTCTCCAGTTTCCCACATCTTGTTAAAGAATTTTAGTAATGCTTTGATAGATGTTTCTGACAAGTGGGCAAGCATGGTGTAGTGAATACGGTCCATACAAACTGCAGTTTTCTTTCCAGCAGAAAGTACGCTATTTAATTCTGGGAGTGTGAGGGGAGCATTGTACGGCTCATCAGAAGCACCTGTTGTTGGTAATGTTTGTTTTTCAGCAGAGTTTTTGTATGTTAAAAATGTGTCCGTGTAGTTGGCTGAACTTGATACTTTGTAGAAGTGTTCCCCCAGAATGTTTGCTTGTTCGTCGAGTGTTGTTTGTGTACCAGGATTTGAGAGTAAGGGAATTGTGTAGGACGAGTAATCCTCTTTGAATTTCTTTACCTGTTCCCACATGCGTTTGGAAGAGACTGAACTGTTAATTGAGGAGACGTATTCCTGCCAAGAGTTTTTTTCAGCTTGTCTACGGATGTATCGTGCATGGGCTTTTTTCTGTTTGAAAGTAATTAGGTTTTTATATGTCGGGTATCTACGAAGATTGCCCCAGGCCTTATTCTGTTCTTTTTTTGCTTTGGAACATTCCTCTGTCCACCACGGGTTTAGTTTCTTTCGATATTGTCCTGTAGATTGGGGTATGGCTCTTTCAGCTGCTGTGATTATGATAGTCGTAAATGTTTCATTAATTTCATCGATGCCTAGATCGACTGAAAAGTTTTCTTCAAGTTTGGCAGCTTCTGTAAAAAGCGTCCAGTCTGCCAGTTGGAGTTTCCAACGACGCGGCCTGCAGGTGATGATGGGTAAAGTTGATGACAGTTTAATTATGGCAGGTAAGTGGTCACTGCCGTATGGATTGTCCAACACTTCCCAGCTAAAATCTATAAAAAGAGAAGGTGAACATAAAGATAAATCAAGACAGCTAAAATTACGTGATGTAGGTGAAAAGTAAGTATGTGCTCCCGAGTTTAAAAGACAGATGTTGTTAGATAGAATAAAATCTTCTATGAGTTGTCCTCTTTGGTCAGTCTTCTCACTTCCCCAAAGAGTACAATGAGCATTAAAATCTCCTACAATTATAAATGGGTCTGGTAGATGTTCTATGAGTTTTTCAAGTTCTTTAAGGCTTACACTTTCGTGAGGTGGGATGTATATAGAACAAACTGTCAAAGTGTTAAAAGAGAGAATAGTGACGGCAACCGCTTCGAATGGAGTATTCAGTTTAACTTCACGGGTGGGAGTGCCGCCTTTCACGACAACGGCGACTCCTCCACACAGGCGGCTAGTGTTTGCCCGGTCTTTTCGAAAGACAGAAAAGCCTTTCAAAATATTCTGATTTTGGGGGCCTAGATTTGTTTCTTGTAAACAAAAGGCAACTGGGGAAAAACTGTTTATGATGTCTTTTATGTCACCTAGGTTATGTAGTAGACCTCTGCAGTTCCACTGTATAATAAAAGCCATGATGGAACAGAAATGAGAATGCTTAAATGATAATTGGTTCTGAAATACAAATTATAGGTGACATATGTTTTAAATGTGGACAGTGGATTTGAACGGTGACCCTTAGGTTACCTGTCCTTTTTAGGAGCGGTTACTGGGAGTTTATCCCTCTTAGTGCGCTCGAGAGAGCGTTGGTCCTTCGGTGTCAATGACACCGGTGTTTTGGTATCGACCTCCATTGCAGAAGCGCTGGAGGACCGAAGGGTTGACGCTGAGGCACGTGCCTCAGGCCTTGATGGACGAGTTGTTTTAAGGCCCTGCGAGACCGGGATCTCCGGAGCCTTTGAAAGCGATGGGGCAGCACTGGCTGCCGCCACCACGGGGGCTGGAGGAGCCACCGCAGGGCTACTGCTAGTAGACCCTGTAGGCTCTCGGGGCCTATGTGGCGCTGCCCCCTGATGCACCACATTGGCATAGCTTAGTTTTGGTAAAAGTGATAGGCGTTTTCTAGCTTCATAGAACGATATTTTTTCTTTGACTGTGATTGCAATGACTTCTTTTTCTTTTTTCCAGACGGGACATGACCGTGAGTAAGCAGGGTGATCACCTTTGCAGTTTGTGCACTGTGGAGAAGAATTACATTTGTCGGATTCATGATCCTTTGAGCTGCATTTTGCACATGTTGCTTTGCCTCTGCAAGAAGGAGAAGCATGGCCAAACCTTTGGCATTTAAAGCATCGTCTAGGATTGGGGATATACGGCCTGACATTGACCTTGACGTAGCCGGCCTCAAGGGAACTGGGCAATGTGCTGGTAGCAAATGTGAGAATGACATGCTTTGTGGGAATTTCTTGGTTGTTTCGTCGAAGGAAGATTCTCTGAACTTTTGTGACGCCTTGCTCCTGGAAACCCTCAAGGAGTTCCTCATCACTCAAATTCATGAAGTCTTCCTCAGAGATCACGCCCCGGCTCGTGTTTAGTGAGCGATGGGGTGAAATCGTTACTGCTACATCACCGATACTGGTGACATTCAAAAGCTTCTCTACTTGTTGTTTTTCTTTCAGTTCAAGGAGTATATCTCCACTAGACATCTTTGAAGCCTTGTAGGCTGGTCCGAGTTTTTGTGTCAAAATCTTTGCCATCAAAAATGGGGAAAGCTTCCTCGCGGAAGTGTTTCCTACACTGTGGATCACATAGTATTTTACAAATGTTGGGACATTGCTTCTGAATGTAAATTCAAATGATGCATCGGTGCGCCCTCTTTTATGACGGCGATCTGTTAAGGGAGGGAATGATGATTCCATAAAGTTTCTTGGATATTCGGCGGCGGTGGTAGCCACCCACCTCCGAGCCCAACCAGGGGACGCGTCAGGTTTGGAGAAACCTGCCGACGCCAGCTATACACCGCCACTATAACCTAATATATGTATACCCAAGGTAGGATATAATACACAGGGTTAACCCTTGCCGCCAGGAAATGTGGAAGTAAATAGAAGAGAGGAGGAGACAGGAAAGATTAAAAGTGAGAGAGAAAGACGAAGATTGGAGAGAAGGATAGGAAAAGGCAACTACTGATTTCCCCCGAGTGGGTCAGTCCGGGGGTGCCGTCTACGTGAAGCGGAGGCCAAAGAGGTGTGTTGCCTCCGTCGGGGGGCCATAACGGTCCAAACACCCGGCATTGGCTCAACCCCCAGGATCCTCTTTTCCCCGGACACGGCTAAGCCGCGCGCTGCTACACGCGGGAGGGTCCGACCCCCATGTGCTCGGGTCCGTGGTGTCGCACTATACGGAAACATTCCTGAGAATCAAAGAACGCGAAGAGCGGCGACCCCTAAATCGCAAAGCCTCATCGAGTGAGGCCTACAATTCCCCATTTACTTTAGCTGAGCTTCAAGCATCTCTCGCTTGTTGCAACAAGTCAGCGCCAGGTGGGGATGATTAGGTATTTACACCCCGAAACACCGAAAGCACTCTTGTCTCTTTTTAATGCCATGTGGGCGGCTGGCTGTATTCCGTCTTCATGGAAGGAAGCCATAATCATCCCCATACTTAAACAAGGCAAAGACCCGTCCTTGGCCAGCAGCTACAGGCCAATAGCTCTAACAAGCTGCCTGTGCAAGCTGTATGAAAAAATGATAAACCGGCGCCTAATATGCTTCCTAGAAAATAACAAAATTTTGGACACCTTCCAGTGTGGTTTTCGAGAAGGTATGTCTACTACAGACCACCTTGTCCGCATTGAGGCATATATTAGAGATGCCTTCATACATAAGCAGTTCTGTCTGTCTGTATTTCTAGACCTAGAGAAAGCTTACGACACCACATGGCGCTTTGGAATTCTCCGAGATCTTTCGGCAATGGGTGTTCGTGGCAATATGCTTAACACAATCGAAAGTTACCTCACTAATCGCACATTTCGCTTAAGGGTGGGCAGAGCTTTGTCTAGGTCATTCACACAAGAAACTGGTGTGCCGCTGGGCGGTGTGCTTAGCTGCACACTATTTATTGTAAAAATGAATTCCCTGCGTACAGTCATCCCACGCACAATGTTTTATTCCATTTATGTCGACGATGTGCAGATAGCCTTTAAGTCATGTAATATTGCCATCTGCGAACGACAGGTACAGCTGGGAATTAACAGATTGTCCAAATAGGCGGAGGAGAATGGTTTTAATGTTAACGCTCAGAAAAGCACTTGCATACTCTTTACAAACAAGAGAGGCGTAACGCCTGTCCCAAGTATACAAATCAAAGGAGATGCGCTCTCTTTTAGCAGCGAGCATAAGTTTTTAGGAATCATTTTAGATTCCAAGCTTACATTTATTCCTCATATTAAGTATCTGAGGACAAAATGCCTGAAGACAATGAACGTTCTAAAACTTCTGTCCCACAAAACATGGGGCAGTGATCGAAAATGTTTGCTTAACTTGTATAGGAGTCTTGTCCTCTCCCGGCTTGACTACGGGTCTATAATTTATAATTCTGCAACGCCAAGTGCATTAAAAATACTAGATCCCGTTCACCATCTGGGTATCCGCCTCGCGACCGGTGCTTTCCGAACAAGTCCGATCCAAAGCCTCTATGTAGAGTCTAACCAGTGGTCACTCCATCTGCAGCGTTCATATCGCAGTTTCACATATTTTCTGAAAGTACAAGCAAACAATGAACATCCTTCTTATTCAACCATAAATGACGTTACCGCTGCCACACTCTTCCATAATCGACCTGCAGCGAGAAAGCCATTCTCCTTGCGTGTGAGGAACCTCAGTGAGGAAATGGGTGTTCCGCTGCTTGATCATCGTCCTATGGCTCCAGTGAAACTGTTACCGCCGTGGCAGTGGCAACTCATAGATTGCGATACATCGTTTGTAGAGGTCACTAAACACGCACCAGAGGCACACATTAAAATGCATTTCTTAGAGCTTCAATACAAGTACTCGTGTACAGAGCTTTACACTGACGCCTCCAAGTCACATGCCGGGGTGTCTTATGCAGCCGTTGGCCCATCCTTCTCGGAATCCGGTGTACTCCACCCGGAAACGAGTATTTTTACGGCTGAGGCCCATGCACTGTTGTCGGCTGTGAAGCATATAAGGAAATCAAAACTTCAAAAGGCAATTATATTTACGGACTCCCTAAGCGTCGTAAAAGCATTGATGTCACTCGGTAAACAAAAAAAATCCTGTACTTACTGAGCTCTATTCCGTTCTCTGTCAAGCGTATTTATGTAACCAGCACGTCATTATATGCTGGGTGCCTGGCCATAGAAGCATTGAGGGTAATGTGCTAGCTGACCGAATGGCTACGTCAATTACATCACACGCTATTAACCCTACAGCTGCTGTCCCTGTAACAGATCTGAAACCTTTCCTGCGAAAGAAACTGCGAAGCCACTGGCAACGCTTGTGGGATGCTGAAACAAGTAATAAGCTTCACTTGATTAAACCACAGTTAGGTTTCTGGCCCCCCGTAACGAAAACACGGCGAACTGACGTCCTATTCAGTCGGCTGAGAATAGGACACACGTACGGAACCCACAGTTTTTTGTTGACAGGTGATGAACCACCAACCTGTGGTAGATGTGGTGAGAGGCTGACCGCCCTCCATGTCCTCCTGGAGTGCCGGGAAGCCGAAACAGAGAGAAAGAAACATTTTCCTCTTGCATACCGATACCATATCCCTATCCATCCCAATATGTTTCTTGGCAAAGAACCGATTTTTAATACCAAAGCAGTCCTAGGTTTCTTGAATGACGTGGTACTACATGTAATTAGCCCTAGATATTCGTAGCACATCCTCCCGCCAGAGGATGCTGTTGCGATAGTGTTTAGTATAACACATGCCTCCAGGCCTTTATGTTCAAGGGTTCTGTTGAGGCAATAGTGCTTCATGCCAATTTTCGCATCGGACATATTTTGGAAATAGTAATATTTATTTGCAATGCATATTCAATGTTCATAGCACACGCCATTAGTCATTCCCATAATCTTATTACCTGTAGATTTTATGCACTTTACGGCGACAATTTTAGGCCCCTTTACAGCCACCTCATATCCACCACTCGTAATCCATCGCATCAATTTAAACTCATTAACACTGGCCCGGCGCTCTTTGGCCATTATTGGCCCTTGCGCCAATAAACCCCATATATCATCATCATCACCACCTACGCTTAACGAAGATTAACAATTAATGGTGGCTTCTCCGATCGGGCGGGTCGTCTCAATGATGCGTTTTCGAAGACTGGTCCATTCAGTGGCGCGATGAGAGACCGTTCCTACAAACGCCCACTGTACCTGTCGTGCTTACTGTATTTTACTGAGCTTGCTTTACTTTTTATTTAATTCTTCACAAGCACACGCGAGGGGGGAGGGGGGGGTCCCATGTCTTTGATATACATGTATAGAGTCTGCTTAAACTACCGATATTTATTATCGATCACGCCACGTAGAGGAAAGCAGACGCTTGCCCCCCCCCCCCGGTCGGGCCGGTGAACCCCGCGAAAAAAATTTCTGGCTACGCCCCTGGTGTGGTACAACTATAACTCAGCCCTCAGCAAGCTTGCTGAAAAGGATATGCTATCCCGAACTGCAGAAGTTTTCAACAGCAGCCAATCTGTGGGGCATTGATCATGAAGCAGATGCGATTGCAGAATATGCAGCTGAAATGAAAAATTTCCACACTAATTTTTGGCACAAGATGGGTGTTTTCTTGAGCACCAAGTACTCATATCTAGCAGCCAGTCCCGACAGTTCGGTAACATGCATGTGTTATGGGAGAGGACTCGTCGAAGTTAACGTTCCCATTCAGCAGCTCATACCACAGTAGAGCAAGCAGCTGTAAACAATGCTGACTTCTGCCTCGAGGTAGTGAATGGGAAGCTGCACCTGAAGCACAGCCACACCTATTATTACCAAATTCAAACACTGCTGGCAGTGTGTAATCTTCCGTACTGTGATTTCGTGGTATGGACACACTATCGATGCATGTTGAGAGAATACTGCGGGACAAGAGTTTTTTTACATCAATGCAGCAGCATTCAATTTTTTTATTATGGCAATTTGCCAGAGCTGTTTGCAGGATATTCCACCAAAAGGAAGAGCATGAATTCTTCAGCTAGCGCTGGTACATTCTGCTACAGTCAAGGACCAGAGCAAGGAAAAATGCTTGCATGCGACGGCAAAAACTGTAAGTACGGCTGGTTGCACTACAGCTGTATTGGAATAAAGCGGGCACCCAAGCAAAGATAATGGTTTTGTGATGATTATGCCAGCTCAGACAGCAGCCAACAGTGATTCACTAGCTGCAGCCAAAATCCTGCTCTATACTTGTGCAGAACATACCTCTGCAGAACATACCTCTGCAGGACTGTGATATGTTTTTCTTCTGTACATAAGACACGTGTTTGCATGGTGCACAGTTTTTTTTAACCCGGAATTCTGCTTAAGTAAAACTGTCTTATACTCAGTGCACATTCTGGTTAACAGAAATGCCGTATTTAAGTCATTGTACCATGTTTGTTTTCTTGTGGCATAGTCATTTTCCTTGTACATTGAGATGCTGTAATGTTTCAGAGCTTGTGCTAATTAGGCATCGTAGTCATTGCATTTTAGTCTGATTTATTAGAATTTTGATTTTGTGTGTTCTCATTTTATATTATGTGCATCCAGGGATGCTACTAGGTTTCTGTTTTCATGCATATTAAGACTTATGATTTTATTCTAGTCAATTTATTAGAACTTTCGACTTGTGCTTTACGTCATTTTATAACATTCATCAAAGAATACTCCTTTTTATCTTAGGTAGATTCTAAGGTTTTACATGCCCAAACAAGACATTATGAGCCATGGTCTAGTGTGGTGCATTAATTTTGACCACTCGGTGTTCTTTAACTTGCACCACAAAGCACGATACATAGATGCTTTTGCATCTTGTCCCCATCTAATGCGGCCGTGGCTGGCCAGGATTCGATTCCACAACCTAGGGCTTAGCAATGTAACACTACTATGCCACCACTGCGGGTTTCTTTTATCAAATAAAGTACACAGCCTACTACTGTAATAGATTTATTCAGCTCATTGTATAAATGTATGCATATTTCTTTTATTGCATTATACTCTGCAAATAAAACACTTTGTCATGCAATTTATTTACATGTGAACAATGCTACGATGAACATATACTTGCTCGAAAGGCACATTCTGGCTACAACCTACATGTTTAGCTGCTCTGAAAAGGCTTCAACTCAATAAATCACTGTGGTTGTCATTATGTGACGACCACACTTAAACACTAGCCTCTAATGACACAGAATGAGTGCTGATATTTACAAATAATGACCACAACATCAGCATTAGAGTAAAGAAAATGTTAATACAGACACCAAAAATTCAAGCACACCTGGCTATGTTGATAAACTGTTAGAGTAATCAAAGAATTCTGGCTGCAAGGCCTTATAAAAAAAATAAGGCAACTAAAATTCAGTCACTGTGCAAAATTATTTGTGACTCGCCATTCCATTCACTTAGCTGAGAACAAACAAGTCAGCCTAACAGGAATTTCAGGAAGTGCAAGCCTAGCCTGTGTAAGTTTGGACTGTCGTCCTTTGGAAGCATGTCGTCAAGCTTCCAAAGCTCGACATTGCCTACTTGACAGCAGGTTCCATTAAGCAAATCAGTTCAATACCTAAAAGGAGTTCAAGAGTGGCTAAATAAACTTGCATTCTTAAGATGTGTAACTCACTTCTGCATGCGCTGTTATGTGGAATTTACAAGTAATCAAGTACATGGTTATTCAGAAATATTTGCAGTGTTTAATTTTGTAGTCAATGAAAAATGTTGCATTTATTTTTGCCTTATTCATAAAATTTTCTATTATCTGTCTGCGTTATCAACAAACATCAGAACATGAAAGCAGTGGAATCAAGGTCGCAGCCCACAAAGGGGAAGATGATGCTACTGAGGCTTTTGTTCTCCTTGGTGCCCACCCGACAGTTTTGAAGACGTGTACAGTGCTGCAGTCGAGACCCTTCTGCAGTTTAACCAGACTCAGACTGCATCTCTTCATAAGGCTGCGCAAGTTTACCCAGGCACAGCAACCTCATTGACCTGTTTTACAGTAATGCTTGTGTTAAAGCCTTCACAGGTGTAGAGGATATGAGGCGTCTAATGGATATTCCTAATGCTGTGGCTTAAGTTGACGATCTGAAAGCAGAAAGAAGTATATAAGAACAAGTGACAATGGTGCTTGTTTGCCTGAAGACCTTTCAGTCTTTTAGGTGCTTAGCAACATTATTTTCAGTGTCCGAGGCAACAGTACATCGGTATTTTTATGGCACAATACACCCCTTGGTAGATAGCCTGGAAGCAGCTCTCCCATGGCCTTGCTTGGCCATGGGAGAGCTGCTCAATGCTTTGTGGTGTACAGGCATGTCAGAATCGTGCATAACTGCACAGAAGTTGAGGTGGAAAAATCTCATTGTGCGTCATGCCACCTTACATATTTCCACTACAAAGATGTTCACACAGTTAAAGTTTTGAATGGTGTATCCCCAGATGCACTAATCACATTTTGGAGCGACTGTTTTGGATGCCGTGCCTCTGATAAAGCGTGTGTGGATGATTCAGATATCTCGAGTAGACTAGAGTAGACAAGTACAATGCATATTATAGCGTTGCACTTTGATATGCGCACACATGAAAAAAAAGATACGAAATGCCATGTAAATACCACAGCAAACTTTCCAACATCACCCACCCACCTAACTTCCTGCCACCCCGTGCTATGTGTGCCTTCTCCTAGAATCCAGCCCATTACCCCTAATGACCATCTGTTATCTTGCCTTCTCATTACATGCTCATGCCTTGATAAAAAGTATCATCATGGTATCTCCAATTCTTCTCCCTCTATGTGCATGCCACTGAGTGAATTGGTGAACCAGTTTATATACCTGTGGAAGTACCAAGACTAGTTTGGCCTCGATTGTTTGAGAAAAAAAAAACTCATTGCTTTCCATCTTCACAGTATTATTAAACGTATGGACATATTTTGTGGAATTTCATGCAAGCACATTGTTCATGCTCAATCAGAATGTGGGTATTTAAATAACTTTGCTTGAAAAATAAAAGAGCTGGATTGTTTGTCTTCAACGTTTACTATGTCACTGATGACCAGATTGCAGACATTCTTGCATGTTTATTTTTCATGCAGACTCCTATCTGACATACTTAACAAGCTCTGGCAAGTAATGTGCATAATAAACATACCACAGTCGCCAGATCAAGCTGTTAATAAATGACATACACCTCCTCACAAGGATTACCAGAGATTCCACCTCACTGTACACAAAAGGTGGGCTTCTTCCAAATCCAAAAGAAATAGTCCCAATTGCACTTGTGTCTAGTAGCAATGTGTAGGTCCCGAGGTATCATTTTTGCCATGGGACAAAATGCACAGCACTTTCTTCTTTAGAAGCTTGGAAATTTTTTCCGTCTTGCCACATGTCGGAGTTTTAATTTCAAGCTAGACAGCTGGCTTTCCATGTCTGAAAACAATTCCATATGGGCTGATGATGATGATTATTGTGGTTTATTGGCGCAAGGGCCAGATGTGGCCAAAGAGCGCCAAGACGATGGTAGTGGTTTGATAGTGGTACATGAATAGTGAACTATATGAACACTAGATGTGACATGGCTGTAAAGGGGCCTAAAATCAGTCGCTATAAAGTGCGTAAAATCTATAAGTGATAAGATTATGGCAATGAGTGATTATGAGTACTATGGACATGAACAATGCATTGCGAAAGAATGATACGAGTTACAAAAAATTTAAGAGACAAGAATTGGCCAGAAGCACAAGTGCCTAAACAGAGCCCTTGAAACACAAGGGCCTGGAGGCATGTGCAGTTAAAAAACTATCGCAGCCACATCTTCTAGAGAGAGGATGCACTACGAACTTATTGGGCTAATAACATGTAACACAACATCTTTCAAGAAAGCAAGGACTGCGTTGGTGCTAAAAAGTGGTTCTTTACCGAGAAACATAGCGGGATGCAGAGGGACACAATAGCGGTATGCGAGAGGAAAATGTTTCTTTCTTTCTCTTTCGGCTTCCCGACACTCCAAGAGGACGTGGAGGACGGTGAGCCTGTCGCCACATCTACCACATGTTGGAGGATCATTTCCATTCAATAGAAAATTGTGAGTACCATATGTGTGTCCTATTCTGAGACGACAGAATAGGACATCAGTTCGTCGTGTTTTAGTTGTACAGGGCCAGAAACCTAACTGTGGCTTAATCAAGTGGAGCTTATTAGTTGTTTCAGCGTCCCACAGACGCTGCCAATGGCCTCGCAGTTTCCTTCGCAAAAAAGGCTTCAGATCTGTGGAGGAAATAGCAGCGGTAGGATTTATAGCTTGCGATGTAGTTGATGTGGCCAACTGGTCTGCTAGCACGTTGCCCTCGATGCCTCTATGGCCAGGCACCCAGCATATTATTACATGTCTACGAGATTGGTAAATGTTACACAAGAGTGAGTAAAGCTCGATAACAACAGGATTCTTATGCTTTTGTAAAGATGTTAGCGCTTTTACAAGACTCAACGAGTCTGTGAATATTATTGCCTTTTGTAGTTTCAATTTCTCTATAGACGGTTTTCAGCAGCGGCGCACGGGCGCGGCCATGTTTGATCACGTGATTGCGCCGGCATGACTGGCCTTGGGTTGAAGGCCAGCGAAGCAGCTGTACTGCTATAGTCATGGGCGACGGTGCGGCAAGCGGCGTTGTTTCGGGTCCACCGATGGACAGCGGCTGGATCAACGACACAAAGCTCTGGCCCTTGGTTCAACGATCATGTAAGTGAACCATTGTTTGTCATTTTAACATTGTATGTGCTCGCGCCGGAGCGCTCTGGCGCTCGATCATCGTGCATGCGCGTTGCTCGTTCGCGCCGAGCGATTCGAGCTCATGGAGGCTTCTTGTGCGGCGTTCACGTCAGTTCGCTAGTTCTTTTTCTTTTTGTGGTTAGTGCGGTGTACTTAAGCTACGATCTGAGCTGTTTGAAGTGGTTGCCCAGCCTCTCGCGCTTTGCTTGACGGCCTCGAATGTGTATGCTTGAGCGCCGAGTGAAAAATCCATGTCCGCTTATGTGTTGACATCTCGCTCGCTCGCGTTTTAGCTTCCCACATACGTTGAGGTAAGTGTTTGCCTCGATACTGGTGCACTGATCTCTGCAGAATTCACCAGTGCGGCGGGCACGCAATAGTTTCGCGTAGTTGACTTCAGAGCGGCAGATTGTGTTTGTTGGATGTACTAACTGAATGCCCCCGAACGGGTGTTGTTTCATAGTAAAACCCCTGTCACACGGGCACGTTCGATCGCAATTGAGCCTCGATCTGCGCAATTGAGCCTCGATCTGAATCCAGTCGGTCATGATCCGCAAATCGTAATCGAAGTGTCCGATTTCGATCGGAGACCGACGTAAGCAGCTTCTAGCTCAGTGTGACAGAAAACGAGGTACAACGAGAAAGAAAGAGATCCGAAGAATTAACCCTCTAAAAAGGCCGTTTTACCGACAGTGCAAAAAAAAAAAAAGATTTTTTCTGTACGTATAATTTTGAAAATCTGTGTGCTGCGTCGACGCCATGCACGTAGTTCTGAGATTTGCAGACGATCAGATTCGGCGGACGTGGCACGTCGTTTACCTAAAATACCGAATGAAAAAGTAATTTTTCTGAAAATTGATTTGTACCTTTACTACCTATTAGGCACGTTTATTATTTGCTTCGGACTTAGTTACACTTAAAGCGTTAGAGCCCAAACAACACGATCCTGATCCTTGGATGTGTAGTAGCGATCATTTTCAATCGCGATCGAAAGTGGCCATGTGACAGGGGCATAACTTTGGCTGTAACTCAAGCGTTTTATAAATGAGAGCTCCCGTTTCAACTTTTCAAACTCTTCATAGTAGAGCAACACCAGCTTAGTAATCAAATATGTATTAATTATTGAAACTCCCGAACTGTAATTTATAAATCCAAACGATCAGTTTAATATCAGACTGTATCTATCGTGTTATTTTAGTTCTTTCAAACATCTGCAGATGTCTTGAGGAGTAAATAAAAAATCAGCTTTCTTTCATTGACATTTTTTTTTTCATTCCCGCAGTACATACCAATGTTTCTCCCTACAAATGTTTCTCCCCTATTTCAGTTGTCTACGACTACATGGTCAAGGCAATCGACCAAGATGGGAAGCCTGCACAGAACTACAGGGGGTTTGCAGAGGGCATCAACCTTTTTGACAGTGGCAATGTTGGGAAAGCTTTGTGGCAATGCAAGGATGGCATCTGCAGCATAAAGCTGTGTTCCAAGCTGCAGTGTTGGGTAGGGATAATCCTTAGTTGGACGCCCATCAACAAAGTGAATAGAACATACCTGAAAGAAAATGGTGATTCATGTAATATTTGCAATGGTTTGCTTTTATTTGAACATAAGAATAAAGGAGTCCACATAAATAAAAAGCACGCACATGGGTAACGCATGCAGTTCTTATTGCAAACTGCCACAAATGTGAAAAAAAAGCAATAGCAATGTGCTGCCAATGTGTTTTCCATAATCACAAATAATGCCATAATTTCATAGTGTCAAATAATGTCACAATTTCGCGATGAAGAAAGAGGCTATGAAAATTAAAGTAAATAACATATATATTGAGCATGCGCTTTGGGGGAACATTGAAACACAAGGCGGAAGGAAACAGCTGATTTGTAGTTACCACTACTTTAAAACGCAGCTATTCAAATAATGTCAAACTGGTGAGTTTGAAATTATTTACTTTTATTTTCATGGTTTCTCTTGACATCACGAAATTGTGACATTATTGTATATCACTTTACGATAAACACGCAACCAACGCTTCTAGCCTTGTTTGAAACAATAACTTTGTCCTACAGCGGCAACACAGCTAGCTTTCGCGCACCTGTTGCTGGCCACAAACAACGCCAGGTCTACGTTCTGATCACACCGTGCCTCCGATACAGCAGCGAAACCAACATATGTAAAATCAGACGCGCAGGCAGGAATTCGTCAAGCTTAGCGATTTAAAGATACGATTCAGATAGCACTTTTCCAATCTTATCTGCAGGAGTTCTCACCGCGACAACTAGTACGCCTCAATTGGCACCGATCCCGGCGCATAAATATCACGCACGTGGCGTGTAATTTCGCTTAGCGATAAACATCACTGATTGCAGGTGACTGTTCCAATACGATATCGCTAATGCTTGTATTCTGCCACGGAAACACCGCGCGGTGACCTTAATGTACAGCAAGCGCAAGATGGGAAAAGTTTATACACTATTCCGCAAGCCGAGCGCGTTCGCTTATTCGGTACTATGATCTGCCACTAACTCTTGCCGATGTGCCTGGATTGAAGTTCTTTCTCTGTAAGTTCGCTATCCAGCATTGTCGGGTGAGCTTGTTTTTCTCTCCTTAAGGAAATCGGTGCATGGAAAACGGCCTCGGGCACGGGCAGTCTTGATGCAGCTGTGGCGCGTGTATTTCACACACCGACGTGTTCCATTGCTTAATGTCGCCATCACAGTTTTTGCATACGACCACAGCACACGTTTTCCCTCTTAATCTCCACACGGAGCAGAATATTGTTCGACGTTTGACAAACTGCGCTTGTTAAACGCCGCTGGCTACGCTTTCGCGACTGAGCACTGGTAGTTTCGTTTACGCGCCCAAGGCCAGAGATGTCCAACACGCGCGGCGCTCCGGTGGCGCCATCTGATTTCAGTTGCACGAACCGGCTGCTGCAAATCGTCTATATGCTTCACCGCAGACAGTACTGCATAGGCTTCTGCGGTGAAAATGCTTGTTAGGGGGTTTAATACGTCGGATTTTGAAAAAGAGGGGCCAACCGCGGCGTAAGATACGCCAGCATGGGACTTGGATGCGTCGGTATAGAATTCCGAGCACGAGTACTTCGATTGAAGTTCGCGGAAATGCATTGCAATTTCGAGGTCGGGAGCATGCTTTGTGACCTCTACAAAGGATAGATCACACTCTGTCACCTGCCACTCCCAGGGCGGTGACAGCTTAGCTGGAGGCATTAGGCGATGTTCTAGAAGTGGGACATCCATCTCTTCGCTAAGTTCTCTTACACGCAGTGAGAAAGGCCGCCTCATAGAGGGTCGATTATAGAAAAGCGTTGGACACTTCAAATCATTAAGGGTTGTAAAACAAGGATGTTCCCGATCGGAGTGCACTTTGAGAAAATAGGCGAAGCTGATGTATGTTCTCTGGAGGTGGAGTGACCACTCATTCGATTCCACGTATAAACTTTCGACGGGGCTTGTTCTGAATGCGCCAGTGGCCAGGCGGATACCTAGATGGTGGACAGGATCTAGCATTTTTAGCGCGCTAGGGGCGGCAGAGTGATATACTACGGCACCATAGTCCAAGCGTGACCGAATGAGGCTCTTGTGAAGATTCATTAAACACTTCCTGTCGGTGCCCCAGGATGTATGAGATAAAATTTTCAGTAAGTTCATTGTTCTTAGGCATTTCGCCTTGAGATGTTTTATGTGGTTGATGAAAGTAAGCTTACAGTCAAGTATGATGCCTAAAAATTTGTGATCTTTGTTTATAGGTATTTGCTGTCCATACATTTCGATAGTGGGATCTGCAGCGAGACCTCTCTTCCTGGTGAAAAGAACACAAGAACTTTTGTGGGGGTTTATTTTGAACCCGTTTTCGTCTGCCCACTTTGACACTTTGTTCAACCCCTGCTGTACCTGTCTCTCGCACACTGCGAGATTACAGGACTTGAATCCTATTTGTATATCGTCCACATAGATGGAATAAAAAATAGCGGGTGGTAACGAAGCACGAAGCGTGTTCATTTTAACGATAAAGAGTGTGCAGCTGAGCACGCCTCCCTGGGGTACACCAGTTTCCTGCACAAAAGGTCGTGATAGAACATTGCCAACTCGAACACGGAATGTGCGATTCAGCAGATAACTTTCAATCATATTTAACATATTACCACGTATACCAAAGTGGGAGAGGTCTCTCAGTATTCCAAACCGCCATGTGGTGTCATAGGCCTTTTCCATGTCTAGGAACACAGACAGAAAGAACTGTTTGTGAACAAAAGCTTCGCGTATCTGCGCCTCGATACGTATCAAATGGTCAGTGGTGGACCGACCCTCGCGAAAGCCGCACTGGTATGGGTCAAGCAGTTTGTTTGATTCGAGGAAATGTAATAGGCGACGGTTTATCATTTTTTCGAAGACTTTGCAGAGACAGCTTGTTAGCGCTATCGGCCGATAACTCGATACAGACGATGGATCCTTCCCCTGCTTCAGGATAGGGATCACTATGGCCTCTTTCCAGGCAGAGGGGATCTCGCCGGAAATCCATATAGAGTTATACAGACAGAGAAGGGTTTTCTTCGTTTCAGAGGGCAGGTTCTTCAACATTTCATATAATATGCGGTCAGGGCCTGGGGCAGATTGGTTGCAACAGGCGAGTGATGCCTGAAGCTCTGCTAAAGAGAAAGGCAAGTTATAAGGATCGTTCCCGGTGCTCTTTCGATCTAGTTTTTGTTTTTCTATTGCTGCTTTGTGTTTTGTAAATTCTGGGGAATAGTGCAATGAACTGGACACATGTTCAAAGTGTGCACCCAGGTGGTTTGCTTGGTCTTCCAAGCTGTCGCCTTGTGTGTTTACCAAAGGGAGTGAATATGTTTGTCGTCCTCTCACCTTGTTAACCCTGTTCCAGACTTTGGCCTCATCTGTATACGAGTGTATACCTGATAAAAACTTCTGCCAGCTCTCTCTTCTGGCCTGTCGGCGCGTTCTCCTGCCTTCGGACTTTACCTTCTTAAAATTGATAAGATTCTCCGCAGTAGGAGAATCGCGTAGCAACCCCCACGCTTTGTTCTGTTTTCTACGAACGTTCCTACATTCGTCGTTCCACCATGGGACACGGCGTTTGCATGCCGCACCACTTGTTTCGGATATGCATTTAGAAGCGGCATCAATTATGAAGGAAGTAAAATATTCCACAGCAGCATCAGTTCCTAACGAAGACATGTTGGCCCAGGAGATGCTACTAGTAAGATTTTGAAATTTCTCCCAATCGGCTGTGTCAATCTTCCATCGAGGGGCTTGTGGTGACGGCTCAGTTTTGGTTGTTCGCAGTATTATTGGGAAGTGATCGCTCCCGTACGGATTTTTGGTAACTTCCCATTTAAATTCAGATAATAGAGACGGGGAAGCTATGCTAAGATCAATAGAAGAAAAGGTTCTGTTTGCGAGACAATAAAATGTAGGTTCCTTCTTGTTCAGGAGACACGCGCCAGAGGAGAAAAGAAATTGTTCAACAAGACGACCTCGCGCATCGATACGAGAGTCGCCCCACAGACTACTGTGCGCATTGAAATCGCCAAGAACAAGATAAGGTTCTGGCAATTCATCTATAAGGGACTGAAATTCATGTTTATGTAAGTGGTAATGGGGGGGTATGTAAAGTGAGCAGATGGTGATGAGCTTGTTTAGAAGAACAAGTCGAACTGCCACTGCTTCAAGGGGCGTTTGTAGCTGCAAACGTTGACATGCGATGCTTTTGTGAATTACAATGGCAACACCGCCTGATGATGCGAGAGCATCATCGCGATCTTTACGAAACGTAACATACTGTCGGAGAAAATTTGTATGTTTCGATTTTAAGTGCGTTTCCTGTACACACAGCACTTTTGGATTGTGTTGGTAAATAAGTTCTCGGACATCGTCGAGGTTCCTAAGAAGGCCTCTGACGTTCCATTGAATGATTTGTGTATCCATAATGAAAGTAAATTGGTGCTGTGTGTACAAAAAGGAAGTGTTGCCTTAGATTACAGAGCTGTTTGCGGCCCTGTAATTTTGGTTTTGTCTTTTCTAGAGCGGTCCAAAGAGTTTGGCCGCTCTTTAGGTGCTGGTTGCACCACCTTGCTTGGGGTAGTGTCCATAGCCTCTTGTGAAGCGCTGGACACTCGCTCTAACGAGCGATGTGTACGTCGTGTAGCCTTCGCCTCGAGGGACGAAGGCTGTGGTCTCACCAGCCCGGAGGCCGATGGAACCTCCTTAGCCTCTGAGGTGCGATGGCTGCTGCCAGCGCTAGGAGAGGCCTCTGGTGTGGCCGATTTCGAGGGAGGCAGGGCAGCCTCAGCTGCTCCCACCATGGGGGCGGGTGGAAGTCGCCTCAATACGCTGCGCGTGCCTTGGGCGACCGCCGGGGTCCGTCGTGGTGCTGCCCCCTGTTGCACCACTTCGGCAAAAGAAGTTTTCATCGAAAATGCAGGTGAAAGACGCTGTCGTGCTTCCCGGAAGCTGATATTTTCTTTGACTTTGATAGTAATGATCTCCTTTTCTTTCTTCCAGGCTACGCAAGATCTGGAATATGCAAGGTGGCTGCCATCGCAGTTCGCGCAATGGGCCTCAGCAGTACAGTCATCAGCAGAGTGATCTTTGGTAGCACATTTCGCACAAGTTAGTCGACCTCGGCAGCTTTGAGAGGCGTGACCAAACCTCTGACACTTGTAGCAGCGTCGTGGATTTGGAATGTAGGGTCTAACACGCAGTTTGAGGTAGCCTGTTTCTATTGCATCCGGGAGTGTGCTAGAGCCAAAAGTAAGTACTATGTGTTTGGTGGGTAGTTCTTTGTTATCGCGCCTGATTTTTATGCGTTGTACATTTATAACATTTTCTTCTTTCCATCCATTCAGGAGTTCTTCATCAGTCAAATCCATGAGGTCGTCGTCTGAAACCACCCCCTTGACGGTGTTCATTGTTCGGTGTGGACTAACAGATATGGTTTTATCGCCAAATGCCACCAGGTTTGTTAGTTTCTCGCACTGCATCTTGTCTTTTACTTCAATCAGAAGGTCCCCAGTTGCCATCTTGGTGGCTTTGTAGCCACTTCCAATTACCTCCGTGAGACATTTTGACACCAAGAAGGGTGAAATGTTTGTTGCTTTTTTATCAGTGTTTTCACAGTGAATCACATGATACTTAGGGAATGTGTCTCGTTTCTTCAAAAAGAATTCAAAGGTTGCGTCGGTGCGCCCCCTTTTCGGGGGACGAGCAGGTGAGAAGGGTTTCGAGGGTCCCATGGAATGAGTTGTTTGTTCGGTATCAATGCCAGTCACCCACCACCGAGCCCAACGAGGGGACACGGCAGAGATTGTTATGAAGCAAGCACTGCCATGCCAACTGTACATTGTTACTATAACCGCATATGTTATAATCAAGGTAGATCATAACACACAAGGTTAACCCTTGCTGCCAGGAATGTTGGAAGTAAATGGAAGAGAGAAGAAGACAGGAAAGATTGAAGGTGAGAGGGATAGGCGAAGATTGGAGAGAGAGAGACAGGAAAAGGCAACTACCGTTTTCCCCCGGGTGGGTCAGCCCGGGGGTGCCGTCTACGTGAAGCGGAGGCCAAAGAGGTGTGTTGCCTCCACCGAGGGGCCGTAAAGGTCCATACACCCGGCATCGGCTCAACCTCCAGGATCCTCTTTTCCCCGGACACGGCTAAGCCGCGCACGGCTACACGCGGGAGGGGCCAACCCTCATGTGCTCGGGTCCGTGGTGTCGCAACACACCAAACGCCTGCTGACGCAGACGCCCCTGCGGGGCCATATGGGCTGAAGCCAAGCCAAGGAACCATAGGGTTTACAAGGCCCATTGTAGACACTGCATCACCACTGTTCAATGCATATTCTTCAAGAGCTGGCTTTGCAAACCTTGCCATATCTCGCCGTGTGGTTTCCTGCAAAGTTCTGCGTCAGCAGTTTGGTAAGTTTGTCTGGCCAGCTGCGTGCTGGCGATGGCACAAATGTGTACAATGTGTGGGACTTGTTTCCTGTTATTTGGAGCATTTGCTCCCTTTGCGACTGTGTACAGTTTTGCCCAACTGTCCGAGCACAAATTCTAGCTGCCTGTGCTGAGCTTACAGCAACTATGTCCTCAAAACATTTTTGAAGATCAGGGCTCAAATGCTTAAGAGCTCTGCAAATTAACCTGTCCCAGTTTGTAAATGCAACTTTACGAAACTGCAGTTGCTTGAATTCTGTGCGTGTCGGCTGGCAAGAGTGTGCTGCAGTATCAGGTCCGGTTCACAGCCTGTGTTCTTATAGCACAGCTTCACAGTACTTTCTTCAATGCTTGCACTTTGAAGGCAGTGGCACTCCATATACCTTTTTAGGGCACTTTGTGGAGCAGCACCAATAAGCTGTTAAATTGCACAGAGTTTCTGCGGGTCCAACCAGATCCTTGATGTAAACTGCACATGACACAAGTTCTTAATTTTTCTGGCCTTGTAGATATTCCAAGCTTTTAGTTTGCGCCATGCTTGCTTCACATCGTGGAAGTGAGCAGGTCCAGGTTCTGGATGCCAATTCTGCAGCAATGAACAGAATGTATTACATGTAAATAAAACATTTGCAATGGCAAGTCGAGAGTCCTGTGAGAAGAGTAGCATATTCAAACAAGAGAAGCAGTCATCTGTCTTTAATTTTACGTTGAAACTTCACTGCAATTTGTGTAGGAATATGCAAAAGACGCCACTTCATGAACACTGCTCTCAGATTAGGAATCACCTTTGTGCATTCTCACCCATGTGTAAAAAGCATTGCAATCATGTGCTTGCATTGTACCGTTCCCTGCTTTGCACAAGCAGTGACCCTACAAGAGAGGAAGAACAATTGTACTCGCTGAATTTACTTCGCAATTTACTTCGAAGTACTTCGCCATTTCGATGAAACTGCACCCACACTCCTGCATACGGACGCTAGTGGACATGGCATCGGTGGTATTCTACAGCGAGATGAGTCTTTACGTGAGACGGTCGTCGCCTACGCAAGCTGCGTACTGATGCACACCGAGAAGAATTATACCGTCACTGAGGAGTGCCTTGTTGTCGTTTGGTCGGTACAGAAGTTTCGACCTTATCTTCACAGCCGCCATTTTACCATTGTTACGGACCATCATGCCTTATGTTGGCTTTCCACGCTTAAGAACTTGTCTGGACGCCTTGGTCGCTAGATTATCCGTCTTCAAGAATACGACTTCACTATTATCTACAAGTGTGGTAAAAAGCATCAGGATGCAGATGCGCTTTCTCGCTGCCCACTTCCTGCGACGCCACGCCATGGTTCCGCTCCTACCTTCCGCGACAAGCTTTCAGACCATCCTTCCCCGCATGTTTTGTCTTTAACCGCTATTGACCAGACTCCTCCTGATGGCCATGGATCGCTCATATCTCACCAACTCGCTGACTCCTACTGTCGACGCATCATAGACCGCCTTCAGGGAACTTCGCGCCCGCCTAACGCCCACCTTCTTTGACAGCTAACGCAATTCAAGCTCGACAACTGCGCCCTGTACCACCATATCTATCACCCTGATGGTCAACGCTGGGTGCCTGTTCTACCTCGCTCTCTTCGCGCGCATGTCCTTAAAGCCTATCATGATGACATGACTGCTGGTCACCTTGATTTCCAGAAAACGTACGACCACATCAAAGGTCGCTTCTACTGGCCTGGCTTGTCCACAAGTGTAGCGCGGTACGTCACTTCCTGGGCCATTTGCCAGCTTCGAAAGCTACCAAAATCAGGTCAAAGTGGAGAGCTCCAACCAGTCCTGTGTCCGTCGGCACCATTCAAAGTCATTGGCATTGACCTGTATGGTCCCCTTCCCACGACTCTCACCGACATTCGATGGATAGTGACAGCCATCGACCACTTGACACATTACGCCGAAACAGCTTGCGTGAGTTTGGCGTCCGCTTCTGAAGTGGCTGCGTTTATACTTCAAGCACTAATCCTGCGTCACGGTGCTCCTCGTGTCATTCTTAGCTACCGTGGAAAGGCTTTCCTTTCACAAATCGTAGATGAATTACTCCGAACGTCCGGTACCACCCACAAGACAACCTCCAGTTACCACCCTCAAACCAATGGCTTGACTGAGCGCTTTCATCGCACACTCTCTGACATGACAGCCATGTACATTCAACCAGACCACACAAACTGGGACGCAATTTTGCCATTCGTGACTTTTGCGTACAATACCGCCGTACAATGCACAACTGGTTACTTGCTATTCTACCTCATATATGGCCGTTCGCCCTCTTCTTTTCTTGACGTCTTTTTCTTCTCCGCCCCGGTCACTCTAGCTGCATCCTCTTGTGAACAATATATATCACGCTTCCTCCACTGTCGCCAGCTCGCCCGTATCAACACTGAAGCAAGGCAACATGACCACATGACCGCAAAAACCTCTATGACGCATCCCTACGTGCAGTGTTTTTCCGCCCGGGCGATAAAGTGCTACTCCGGACACCAGTTCGCACTCCTGGCTTATGCGAAAAGTTTCAGTTCATATGCCCATACAGAGTCTTAGAGCAGACTTCTCCCGTTAATTATCGCGTTCAACCTATTGTGGTTCCAACTGACCGCCGCTGTCACGCTGCCGAGATTGTCCACGTCTCTCCCATGAAGCCTTTCACAAGGCGTTCGCCGTCCCTTTAAGTTGCGGCCAGGCTGGCCGCTCACACGCGGGGGAAATTAGTGTGGGCATTTCTTAGTGACTTCTTCGTTGGCTGCACATGTTCATCATCTCATCGGCTTCGTCGTCTTCATCGCTTGTGGGGACTCATCTTGAGACTGATTTGTGCCTCGAGTGTGATCGGTCCGCCGTGTCTTCGGGGCGTATTAAAGGTCGTGTTAACGCTACGTCACAATATATATATATATATATATATATATATATATATATATATATATATATGCACGCTTATTTCAGCTGTATTTATGGAATGACGCACATTTCGAGCGATCATTGTTTAAAACGATTATTTTATGTGTCATCCCAGTACACGTACGTGCCTGCATTCATGCGCTCTGCACAAATTGCATGCATTAAGGAAGCGAGAACACAATTGTGTTCTCGCCTCCGTTATGTCACTTATTTACTGTAATTTTCCAAGTGAATTCTGCCGTGCGGGCGCTATTAGCAAGCGCAATACACACTGCAACACTGTCGCACGGCATGCTACGTTGGTCGTATATTACCACATTTATATACCTCAATCTTGCACACTAAACTGGTTCAACGTACTTATACGTTCCGATAGCGCACGAAAAAGTTAAACGTAGATAAACATTATTGGGGATTGAAACCGTCCGTGTGATAGACCTGCGTGCATGCTATATCTGCTTGCCGAGTTCTCTGAGAAGCGGCGACCAGTTTTGGTGTCAGTTTTTTAAATTTATCCTTTATTACATAACAAATTCTAAATAGGCAGACAAGAACAATAGAGCAAAACCTTTATTATTAGTATTTAAAATACCTAATAGCTTTTTACTTTTTTATTATATGTTCATTATGTACGGCGAGGCGGCTACGGCTTCTCTGTCTACATAGGTCCGCAGCTGCTTCGGTGGGTGCCATTGTGGTCGCATTGGCAAGGCATAGGTCCCATGGTTTCTATGGTTTCACGCGCTTTCTCGGTGTTTTCAAAGTTGGGCTCGCGGATCCGGTCTGTGTTTCAGTCGACTGTAAGTGTTGTCGTTTGCTAACTGTTTTCGATCATGATGATGATTGTTGGAGTTTAGTGGCGCAAGGGCCAGGTATGGCCAAAGAGCGCCATGACAGTATTAGTTCGCGCCAAGACGATGGTAATGGCTTGTTAGTGGTAGATGAATAGGGAGTTATATGAACATCAGATGTGGCATGGCTGTAAAGGGGCCTAAAATCGGTCGCTGTAAAGTGCGTAAAATCTATAAGTAATAAGATTATGGCAATGAGTGATTATGTGTACTATGGACATGAAGAATGCATTGCGAAAGAATGATATGAGTTACAAAAAATTAAAGATACAAGTCTTGGCCAGAAGCACAAGTGCCTAAACAGAGCCCTTGAAACACAAGGGCCTGGAGGCATGTGCAGTTAAAAAACTATCGCAGCAACATCCTCTAGAGAGAGGATGCACTACGAACTTATTGGGCTAGTAACATGTAGCACAAAATCTTTCAAGAAAGCAAGGACTGCGTTGGTGCTAAAAAGTGGTTCTTTACCGAGAAACATAGCGGGATGCAGAGGGACACAATAGCGATATGCGAGAGGAAAATGTTTCTTTCTTTCTCTTTCGGCTTCCCGACACTCCAAGAGGACGTGGAGGACGGTGAGCCTGTCGCCACATCTACCACATGTTGGAGGATCATTTCCATTCAATAGAAAATTGTGAGTACCATATGTGTGTCCTATTCTGAGACGACAGAATAGGACATCAGTTCGTCGTGTTTTAGTTGTACAGGGCCAGAAACCTAACTGTGGCTTAATCAAGTGGAGCTTATTAGTTGTTTCAGCGTCCCATAGACGCTGCCAGTGGCCTTGCAGTTTCCTTCGCAAAAAAGGCTTCAGATCTGTGGAGGAAATAGCAGCGGCAGGATTAATAGCTTGCGATGTAGTTGATGTGGCCAACTGGTCTGCTAGCACATTGCCCTCGATGCCTCTATGGCCAGGCACCCAGCATATTATTACATGTCTACGAGATTGGTAAATGTTACACAAGAGTGAGTAAAGCTCGATAACAACAGGATTCTTATGCTTTTGTAAAGATGTTAGCGTTTTTACAAGACTCAACGAGTCTGTGAATATTATTGCCTTTTGTAGTTTCAATTTCTCTATATGCTTCACCGCAGACAGTACTGCGTAGGCTTCTGCAGTGAAGATGCTTGTTAGGGGGTTCAATACGTCAGATTTAGAAAAGGAGGGGCCAACAGCGGCGTAAGATACGCCAGCATGGTACTTGGATGCGTCGGTATAGAATTCCGAGCACGAGTACTTCGATTGAAGTTCGCGGAAATGCATTGCAATTTCGAGCTCGGGAGCGTGCTTTGTGACCTCTACAAAGGATAGATCACATTCTATCACCTGCCACTCCCAGGGCGGTGAAAGCTTAGCTGGAGGCATTAGGTGATGTTCTAGAAGTGGGATATCCATCTCTGCGCTAAGTTAGTTAGTTAGTTAATTGGGGTTTTGATTGATTGATTGTTGGAGTTTTTTGGCGCAAGGGCCAGATGCGGCCAAAGAGCGCCAAGGCGATGATAATGACGTGTCAGTGGTACATGAATGGTGAATTAGAAGGTGCGGATAAAACAGATGTGGCATGGCTGTAAAGAGGCCTAAATAGTCGCTGTAAAATGCGTAAAATCTATAGTTACTAAGAATATGGCAATGACCAATGAAGTGTGCTATGGATACGAGGGATGCATTGTAAAAGATTGATGATATACTAAGATATGTCAGAGGCTAAACTGAACTATTATCACAGTGGCATCCTCTTGAGAGAGGATGCATTACGTATTTCTTGGGCTGATAACATGCAAGACAACATCATTCAAAAAAGCGAGGACTGCTTTGGTAGTGAAAAGCGGTTCTTTGCCAAGAAACATAGCAGGATGAAGAGGGATAGAACAGCGGTATGCCAGAGGAAAATGTTTCTTCCTCTCTCTCTCGGCTTCCCTACATTCCAGGAGGACGTGAAGAACGGTGAGCCTCTCGCCACATCTACCACAGGTTGGAGGATCATTACCATTCAATAGAAAATTGTGGGTACCATATGTGTGTCCTATTCTGAGGCGACAGAATAGGACATCAGTTTGCCGTGTTTTTGATGCAGAGGGCCAGAAACCTAACTGTGGCTTAATCAAGTGAAGCTTATTATTTGTTTGCGCATCCCACAAACGTTGCCAGTAGCTTCGCAGTTTCTTCCGCAAGAAAGGTTTCAAATCTGTTACAGGGACAGCAGCGGTAGGATTAATAGCGTGCGATGTTATTGATGTGGCCATTTGATCGGCAAGAACATTACCCTCGATGTCTCTATGCCCAGGCACCCAGCATATTATGATTTGTTGTTTAGATGCATAAACAGAGCAGATCAGTGAGTAGAGGTTCATAATTACAGGGTGTTTATGTTTTTGCGGCATCATTAACGCTTTAACAACGCTTAAAGAGTCGGTAAATATTACAGCCTTTTGGAGTTTCAATCTATCAATGTGTTTCACCGCCGATAGTACTGCATAGGCCTCTGCCGTAAAGATGCTTGTGTGGGGATAAAGTACATCGGATTCCAAGAAGGACGGACCGACTGCCGCATAGGAAACGCCAGCATGTGACTTTGATGCGTCTGTGTAAAATTCAGGGCAAGAGTATTTTGACTTTAGTTCTAAAAAGTGCATTTGAATGTGTGCATCTGGCGCGTGTTTTGTGACTTCAATAAACGATGTGTCACATTCAACCAGCTGCCACTGCCAAGGCGGTAGCAGCTTCGCTGGAGGCATTAGGCAATGTTCAAGTAGTGCAGCACCCATTTCTTCACTGAGCTTTCTCACGCGTAGCGAGAAGGGCTGCTTCGCTGTTGGTCGATTATTAAATAGTGTGGCAGATGTGGTATCGTTTATGGTAAAATAGGTAGGATGTGTACGGTTTGAATTTATTTTAAGGAAATATGTAAAGCTGGCATAAGTCCTCTGAAGGTGGAGCGACCACACGTTCGCTTCCACATAAAGGCTTTGTACGGGGCTTGTCCTGAAGGCCCCAGTCGCGAGGCGGATTCCTAAATGGTGAACAGGATCCAACATTTTTAAAGCGCTGGGTGCAGCAGACTGGTAAACTATCGCCCCGTAGTCAAGTCGTGAGCCGACAAGGCACCTGTACAAGTTCAAAATGCATTTCCTGTCACTGCCCCATGTTGTACGCGACAGCAGCTTCAATAAGTTCATTGTTTTCAGGCACTTAGCCTTCAAATATTTGATGTGCGGAACGAATGTGAGTTTTGAGTCCAATATGATGCCTAGAAACTTGTGCTCTTTGCTTACAGGTAATGTGGTACCAGACAGCTCAATAGCAGGGTCTGGTACTATTCCTCTCTTATTAGTGAAAAGGACGCATGTGCTTTTCTGTGGGCTCAACCTAAAACCGTTTTCATCAGCCCATTTAGCCACTTTATTTAAGCCATGCTGGACATGTCGTTCGCAGACAGCAAAGTTGCACGATTTAAAACCAATCTGGACATCATCTACATATACAGAGTAGAACATTGTTCGTGGAATAGCCGCGCGTAGAGAATTCATTTTCACAATAAACAGTGTACAGCTAAGCACACCGCCCTGCGGGACACCAGTTTCCTGGGTGAAAGACCTAGACAAGGCCTGGCCCACCCTTACACGAAAGGTACGGTTAGAAAGGTAGCTTTGCAGAGTACTCAACATGTTGCCGCGGACACCCATAGCGGAAAGGTCTCGGATAATACCGAAGCGCCATGTGGTGTCATATGCCTTCTCTAAATCAAGAAATACGGAGAGAAAAAACTGTTTGTGTATAAAGGCATCCCTTATGATTGCCTCGATGCGGACAAGGTGGTCTGTAGTCGACCTACCTTCCCGAAAGCCACATTGGTAAGGATCTAGTATTCCGTTGCTTTCTAGGACACAGATTAGGCGCCGGTTAATCATCTTTTCGAAGAGCTTGCACAGACAGCTTGTCAAAGCAATGGGTCTGTAGCTACTAGGTAAGGACGGGTCCTTGCCCTGTTTAAGTATGGGGATTACTATAGCCTCTTTCCAAGAAGATGGAATGGAACCAGCAGCCCACATGACATTAAAAAGAGAGAGGAGTGTCTTTTGTGTTTCAGGGTGTAGGTGCTTGATCATTTCATACATGATACGGTCAGCACCTGGTGCCGAACCGTTGCAACAAGCAAGAGAAGCTTTAAGTTCAGCTAAACTGAACGGGCAGTTGTAATGTTCATTTCGGGCACATTTCCGATTGAGGGGCTGTCGCTCTGCGCGTTCTTTGAACCTCAGGAATGTTTGTGTATAATGAGATGCACTGGAGACATACTCAAAGTGTTCGCCCAGACAGTTTGCCTGATTCTCCAGGCCATCTCCTTGGGTACTCACTAAGGGCAGCGGGTTCGTCTCACGGCCCTTTAATTTATTCACCCTGTTCCATACTTTTGCCTCGTCTGTGTAGGAATTTATTCCAGAAATGTACCTTTCCCAACTCTCTCTCTTTGCACGTCGACGTGTCCTTCTGCCTTGCGATTTAACCTGTTTGAAATTAATAAGATTTTCGGCAGTAGGAGAATCGCGAAGCAATCCCCAAGCTTTGTTTTGATTTTTGCGGGCTTTACGACATTCTTCGTTCCACCAAGGAATGCGGCGCTTCTGAGCCAGTCCACTAGTTTGTTTAATACATTTTGTAGCAGCGTCAATAATAAAACCAGTTAGATATGCTACGGCGTCGTCCACGTTAAGAGCAACAATGTCATCACGGCCTAAGTGTGTTAGCTCTCGGAACAGTTCCCAGTTCGCCGAGTCCATATTCCATCGAGGAGGTGGTGACAAGCATCCATCTCGTTTCGTTGAGTTCAACATAATTGGGAAGTGGTCGCTTCCATAGGGGTTCTTGAGGACGGACCACTCCAGGTATGGCATTAGAGTGCTCGACACTATGCTTAAGTCTATGGACGAGTATGTGTTATGTGTAATACTGTAGTACGTAGGTTCTTTCTTGTTCAATACACATTCACCTGAAGAAAACAGAAAATTTTCTATAAGGCGCCCTCGCGCATCGCAACGAGAGTCGCCCCACAGGGGGCTATGAGCGTTAAGGTCACCAGCGACTATGTATGGCGGAGGAAGTTCATCGATGAAGCTCTGAAATTCTGTTCTGGAAAGCTGATGGGAAGGGGGAATGTAGATGGAGCTAATTGTGACTAGTTTACCAAACAACAATGCTCGGACAGCAACTGCCTCAAGGGACGTTCGGAGGCTTAATTGCTGACATGCAACGCCCTTATCGACCATTACGGCCACACCCCCTGACGAGGCGAGAGCGTCGTCGCGGTCTTTGCGGAAAGTGACATATTGCCTTAAAAAGTTCGTCTGTGTTAATTTTAGGTGTGTTTCTTGTACACACATCACCTTTGGACTGAATTTGCGGAGGAGTTCTTTAACATCGTCAAGGTTACGTAGAAGTCCTCTCACGTTCCATTGTAATACTTGGGTATCCATAATGGAAAAGAAGTTAGTGATGTGTGTACAGAAAGAAAGAAGTTAGTTCACGAGACCTTTCCAGGCCCCGTGATGCGTGGTTTTCCTTTCTTCCCGGTGCGCTCCAGGGAGCTGCACCGTTCTTTGGGCGTCTGAGACGCCGGTGGTCTGCTTGTGTCCATCACCTCGTCTGAGGCGGTGGACAGTGCCCGCTCAGCGGGGATGTTCGCGGGGGTTTCAGGCCGAACTGCACGGGCAGTGGCCCTGGGTCCAGCAGGCCCGCGGGTCTGCTGGCCCTCCTTGGCAGGGGGCGGAACAGCGCTGGCTGCTCCAGCCGGGGGGGCTGATGGCGTGACCGCCGTCACACTCCGTGTGACTTGGGCAGCCGCCGAAAGATGTGGCGCTGCCCCCCGGCGCGCCACATCGGAATATGAAGGACTGGACTGGTTATGGAGATAGAAACGCCTACGTGCCTCTGGGAAAGATAGGTGCAGTTTGACTTTCAGTTCTATAATTTGTTTCTCTTTTTTCCACGAGGGGCACGATCGCGAGTAGGCGGGGTGATCTCCTTCACAGTTGGCACAGCGGGTTGCTGAAGTGCAGATGTCAGAAGCGTGTTCATTTGAACCACACTTAGCACAAGTAGCGCGCCCTCGGCAGTTTTGCGACCCATGCCCAAAACGCTGACACTTGAAGCATCGACGCGGATTTGGGATGTATGGCCTGACACGAAGCTTGCAGTAGCCGGTTTCAATTGATTCTGGTAGATTGCTAGTTCCGAAAGTAATGATAATGTGCTTGGTAGGTATTTGCTTGTCATCTCGCCTTAATGTTATCCTCTGCACCTTGACTACGTTCTGGTCTTGCCATCCTTCAAGTAGTTCGCTTTCACTTAGTTCAAGGAGATCGTCCTCCGAGACGACACCGCGCACTGTGTTCATTGACCTGTGGGGGCCCACAGACACGGGGATGTCTCCAAACGCCACAAGTTTCGAAAGCTTGTCGTACTGTGCTTTGTCGCGAACTTCTAGAAGAAGATCGCCGCTTCCCATCTTCGTTACTTTATAGCCTGGGCCGATTGCTTCCTTGAGACATTTGGCTACAACAAATGGCGAGATCATTCGGACTGTCCTAGTTTCATGCTGGCTGTGTATGACGTGATACTTCGGGAAAGACTGCTGTGGTTTCAAAAAGAAATTAAAACTTTCATCGGTGCGCCCCCTTTTCAGGGAGCGATCAGGAAGTGGGGGAAAAGGATTTGCCATATGAAATTGCTAAATTCGGCGGCGATGGTAGCCACCCACCACCGAGCCCAACAAGGGGACGCTACAAGGATGGAATGCTTGCAGACGCCAGCCATGCATCGCCGCTATAACCTAATATAAAATACCCAAGGTTGGATAGCTACACCAGGTTAACCCTTGCCGCCCAGAAATTCGGAAGTGAGAAGAAGTGACTAGAAGACAGGACAGATGGAAAAGTGAGAGAGAAAGACAAAAGATTGAAGAGGGGGACAGGAAAAGGCGACTGCCGATTTCCTCCAGGTGGGTCAGTCTGGAGGTGCCGTCTATGTGAAGCAGAGGCCGAAGAGGTGTGTTGCCTCTGCCGGGGGGCCTTAAAGGTCCAAACACCCGGCATCGGCTCAACCTCCAGGATCCCCCTTTCCCCAGACACGGCAAAGCCACGCACGGCTACGCGTGGGAGGGTCCAACCCCCGTGTGCTCAGGTACGTGGTGGCGCAACTCACCAAACGCCTGCTTGCGCAGACGCCCCTGCGGGGAGTTAATTGGGGTTTAGTGGCGCAAAAGCGACTAAGGCTATGCTGCGCCAAACACAAGGTGTTATGAATAAAAAAATTTTAAAACAGCAAAGGCTGTGTTTGTCTATAGCCTGTTTAAATAGCCAGTAACTTCTAGAAATTTAAAAAGGTGTGGTAATGGCACTAGTGCATCATCTCCTAAAACTAAGGCAGGGTGTAACGGTATGTGTAATTTGTATAAGTTCTGCAAAAGGTTTCGTCTCTCTGTTTCGAAATGTTTACATGTCAGTAAAATGTGCATGACTGTGAGCGGTTCATGGCAATTCTCGCATATAGGTGGGTCTTCTTTTGTGAGTAAAAAGTTGTGTGTGATGATGATGATGTATGTTGTTTAATGGCGCAAGGGCCAGGTATGGCCAAAGAGCGCCAGGCCTGTGTTAATAAGTTCACAATGGAGCAATGAATTGCGAAAGGTAGATGTGTCGTGGCTGTAAAAGGGCCTAAAAACAATCGCTGTAAAATGCGTAAAATATATATGTAATAAAATTATGGCAATGGCTAATGAGGTGCACTATGAAACGAAAGAACAAATTGCAAGATAATGATAATAAATGAGAATTTATCACTGATGAGTCTTTCAAAAAGCACTACTGCCTTGACAGGCCCTTTGAAATGCAAGGGCCTGGAGACGCGTGCTATACAAAACTACGATCGCAGCGGCATCCTCTGGAGAGAGGATGCGCTATGAAATTATTGGGCAAATAACATGCAATGTAACATCGCTAAGAAAACCCAGGACAGCTTTGGTGTTAAAGAGGGGTTTGTCACCCAGAAACATAGCGGGATGGAGAGGGAGACAGTACCGGTACGCTAGAGGAAAGTGCCTTTTTCTCTCTGTTTCGGCTTCCCTGCACTCCACGAGGGCGTGGAGCACGGTAAGCCTCTCTCCACATCTACCACAGGTTGGTGGGTCATTTCCAGTTAAAAGAAAATTGTGGGTGCCGTATGTATGTCCTATTCTCAAACGAGAGAATAGGACATTAGTTCTTCGTATTTTCGTAACGGGATGCCAGGGACCTATCTGTGGCTTAACTAAATGGAGCTTATTGTTCGTTTCGGCATCCCACAAGCGCTGCCAGTGGCTTCGAAGATTATTTCTTAAGTAGGGCTTGAGGTCTGCGGCAGGGATAGAAGCTGTAGGGTTAAGGGCTCGCGATGTAGTTGATGAGGCCATTTGATCAGCCAGAACATTGCCCTCGATGCCTCTATGGCCAGGCACCCAGCACAAAATAATATGCTGGTTAGCCATATATGCTTTGCACAGAGCAGAATACAGTTCAATGAGTACGGGGTTTTTGTGTCTGTGTAGAGTCATGATAGCTTTTACAACGCTTAGGGAGTCTGTAAATATTATTGATCGTTTGAGTTTTGACTTGCCTATATTCTTCACAGCTGATAAAAGTGCATAGGCTTCAGCCGTAAAAATGCTTGTTTCCGGGTGCAGTACATCGGACTCGGAGAACGATGGGCCGACTACTGCATAAGAAACCCCTGCATGTGACTTAGAAGCGTCAGTGTAAAACTGAGTGCAGGACGAGTACTTGAACTGGATTTCTAGAAAATGCATCTGGATATGTGCCTCTGGAGCGTCTTTTGTGACCTCTACAAACGAAGTATCACACTCTATGAGTTGCCACTGCCACGGTGGCACTGGATTTGCTGGGGCCATCAAATTATTTTCAAGTAGTGGGATATCCATTTCTGCACTAATTTTTCTTATACGTAGTGAAAAGGGTTCTCTTACTGTCGGCCGGTTAATAAACAGTGTGGCACTGGTCATATCATTTATGATTGAGAAGGACGGATGTTCCGAGTTCGAATTTACTTTCAGGAAATAGGTAAGGCTTAAGTATGAACGTTGCATGTCAAGCGACCACACGTCCGCTTCTACGTACAAGCTTGACACGGGACTTGTCCTGAAGGCACCAGTGGCTAGGCGGATGCCTAGATGGTGTACAGGATCCAGCATCCTTAGGGCGCTTGGCGTAGCGGAATGGTACACTATGGCGCCGTAATCTAGTCGTGTGCGTATGAGGCTCTTATACAGATTTAAAAGGCACTTTGTGTCACTACCCCAAACGGTGCGTGACAACACTTTTAGAATATTCATTGTTTTCATGCACTTGTTTCTTATATACTGTATGTGTGCCACAAATGTAAGTTTCGTATCTAGAATTACACCTAAAAATTTATGTTCTGTTTTTACGGCCACACGTTGTCCCTGCAACTCAATGTCAGGATCGGGGTGCAGACCCCTCTTCCTGGAGAACAGGACGCAGGTGGTCTTTTGTGGGTTAAGGCTAAATCCATTCTCGTCTGCCCACTTAGACACCTTGTTCAGACCAAGCTGAATCTGCCGCTCACAGACTGCAAGATTGCACGAGGCGAAACCTATCTGTACATCATCGACGTATGCAGAGTAAAACATGTTTCTTGGGATGTACACACGCAAAGAACTCATTTTTACGATGAAGAGAGTGCAACTCAGCACCCCGCCCTGTGGCACTCCAGTTTCCTGCACAAATGGTCTTGATACAGCATTTCCCACACGAACACGGAATGTGCGATTGGATAAATAACTTTCTATGACATTTAACATGTTACCACGTATACCAACGTGTGAGAGGTCTCTAAGTATTCCAAACCGCCACGTGGTATCATAGGCTTTTTCCATATCAAGGAATACAGACAGAAAGAACTGTTTATGGACAAAAGCTTCACGAATTTGCGTCTCAATACGTATTAGATGGTCGGCGGTGGATCGACCCTCTCGAAACCCGCATTGGTACGGGTCAAGCAATTTGTTTGATTCGAGGAAGTGTACTAGTCTGCGGTTTATCATTTTTTCGAACAGTTTGCAGAGACAGCTTGTTAGTGCTATAGGCCGGTAACTTGAAGCAGACGATGGGTCCTTGCCCTGCTTCAGTATAGGAATGACAATGGCCTCTTTCCAGGCAGAGGGGATCTTGCCGGAGGACCATATAGCATTGTAAAGGCAGAGGAGAGTTTTCTTTGTTTCTTGGGGAAGGTGTTTTAGCATTTGATAAACTATGCGGTCAGAGCCTGGGGCAGACTTGTTGCAACAACTAAGGGATGCATACAGCTCAGCGATGCAAAATGGCCGGTTGTATGCCTCGTCTCCGGTGCATTTTCTTTCTATTTTCTGTTTTTCTATGGTAGCCTTGTGTCTTTTAAATGTTGGCGAATAATGGAATGAGCTGGACACATGTTCAAAATGTGCTCCCAGGCAGTTAGCTTGTTCTTCCAGACTGTCGCCTTGTGTGTTTACCAACGGGAGTGAATAAGTTTGTAGCCCTTTTATCTTATTAACTTTCTTCCAGACTCTGCCCTCATCTGTATACGAGTTGATGCCTGATAAAAACTTCTCCCAACTCTCTCTCCTGGCCTGTCGACGCGTTCTTCTGCCCTGCGATTTTATCTTCTTAAAATTGACAAGATTCTCCGCAGTTGGGGAGTCCCGTAGCAAGCCCCACGCTTTGTTCTGTTTCCTACGTGCGTTCCGACATTCGTCGTTCCACCATGGGACACGGCGTTTGCAGGTCGCACCACTTATTTGAGGTATACATTCAGAGGCGGCATCAATTATAAGAGATGTAAGACACTCGACAGCAGCATCAATTCCCAGCGAAGATATGTCAGACCACGAGATACTACTTGTAAGACTTTGGAATTTCTCCCAATCTGCCGTATCCAACTTCCAGCGAGGTGCCTGTGGTGGTTCGTTTTGTAGTGGTGATCTCAGCAGTATCGGGAAGTGGTCACTGCCGTAAGGATTTTTTATAACTTCCCATTTAAGCTCAGCAAATATAGACGGGGAAGCTACACTGAGATCAATGGAAGAAAACGTTTTGTTTGCGAGATTGTAGTAGGTGGGTTCCTTCTTATTCAGGAGACACGCACCAGAGGAGAAAAGAAATTGTTCGATTAGGCGTCCTCGTGCATCGATACGCGTGTCGCCCCACAAGCTGCTGTGTGCATTGAAATCGCCAAGAACGAGGTAAGGTTCTGGTAATTCATCTATAAATGACTGAAATTCATGCTTGTGTAAAGGAAAATGTGGGGGTATGTAGAGCGAGCAAACGGTTATGAGCTTACCCAGAAGTACAGCACGAACGGCTACCGCCTCAAGTGCTGTATTGAGTAGAAGTTGCTGACAGGCTACACTTCTGTCGAGTATGATGGCCACACCACCAGATGATGCGGCAGAGTCCTCGCGGTCTCTTCTGAAAACAATATTCTGATGTAGGAAGTTGGTGTTTCTGGAGTTTAGGTGTGTTTCTTGAACACACAGCACCTTTGGATTAAATTTATTGATAAGTTCTTGGATGTCGTCGAGGTTGTGGATTAGTCCCCTAACATTCCACTGCATTATTGTGTTCATGTTGGAGGAAAATAAAAGGTGCTGTGTGTCTCAAAAGGGAGAAGGGTGACTTACTTTACAGAGCCTTTGCTAGGCCCTGTAATTGGTGTTTTGTCTTTTTTGGAGCGGTCAAGAGAACCTCGCCGCTCCTTCGACGCTACTAGCGCCGTTTGGCTTGGACTAGTGTCCATAGCCTCTTGCGAGGCACTGGACACCCGCTCCAGAGAGCGATGTGTGCGTCGCGTAGACTTCATCTCGAGCGATGAAGCCTTCGCCCCCACCGGGCTGGAGGTCGACAGGACCCCTGTGGCCTCTGCGGTGCCCTGGCTGCTGCCGGAGCTTGTAGAGGCCACTGGTGTGGACACTGTGAGAGATGGCAGGGCAGCGTTGGCTGCTCCCACCTTAGGGGCGGGTGGCGTTAGCCTCGGCACGCTAGACGTGGTCCGGGCTACCGCCAGAGGCCGTTGTGGTGCCGCCCCCCGTTGCACCACTTCGGCGAAAGATGTTTTAAGCAAGAACAACGAGGAGATACGTTGACGTGCTTCGCGGAATGTGATATTCTCCTTCACTTTTACAGTAATTATTTCTTTTTCTTTCTTCCAGGCTGGACAAGCTCTGGAGTATGCCGGGTGACTGCCGTCGCAGTTCGCACAATGTACCTCGTCATTATTGCAATCGTCAGAAGAGTGACCAGTTGTGCCGCACTTTGCGCACATAAGCTGCCCTCGGCAGCTCTGGGATGCGTGACCAAATCTTTGACATTTGAAGCAACGTCGCGGGTTCGGAATGTATGGTCGAACATGAAGTTTTACGTAGCCGGTTTCCAGAGTCTCGGGTAAAGTAGTTGAACTGAAAGTGAGTATTAAATGCTTTGTTGGGATTTCGTTGTCATTCCGTCTGATTTTGATGCGCTGCACATGGATTACCCCTTGGTCCTTCCATCCATCCAGGAGTTCTTCTTCATTCAATGTCATTAGGTCTTCGTCTGATACTACACCTTTTACTGTGTTCATTGTTCGATGTGCGCTTACAGAAACAGGGATGTTACCAAAGGCTACGAGATGTGCGAGTTTGTTGTATTGTTCCTTGTCTTTTAGTTCGAGTAGCAAATCTCCGGTTGCCATCTTTGTTGCCTTATACCCAGCTCCAATGGTCTCTTTTAGGCACTTGGCCACAAGAAATGGGGAAATTGCTCTAGCTTTTGTAGATGATTGTTCGCAGTGGAGGACGTGGAATTTCGGGAAACGTTCGTTGTTTTTGTTCAAGAATAGTGATGTTGCATCGGTGCGTACCCTTTTCGAGGCACGATCAGTTGAGAAACGGTTCGGGGATCCCATGGAAAGAAACTACTTGTTCGGCAACAGCGTCTGCCACCCACCGCGGAGCCCAACAAGGGGACGTGGCAGAACATAGAGACAAGTCTGCACAGCGCCAGCAGTATGCCATTGCTATAACCCAATATGGTATACCCAAGGTAGGACAGCCACACCAGGTTAACCCTTGCCGCCAGGAAAAGTCGAAGTGAATGGAAAAGATGAGAGGACAGGACAGATTAAAAGTGGAAGGGAAAGACGAAGATGATGCTAGAGAGAGATAGGAAAAGACGACTACCGGTTTTCCCCGGGCGGGTCAGTCCGGGGGTGCCGTCTACGTGAAGCAGAGGCCAAAGGGGTGTGTTGCCTCCGCCGAGGGGCCTTAAAGGTCCAAACACCCGGCTTCGGCTCAACCCCCAGGATCCCCTTTTCCCCGGACACGGCTAAGCCACGCACGGTTAAACGTGGGAGGGTCCAACCCCCATGTGCTCGGGTCCGTGGTGTCGCAACACACCAAACGCCTGCTCACGCAGACGCCCCTGCGGGGATACTTGGCCCTTGCGCCATTAAAACACCATACATCATCAGTTTTAGGAGGAGGTCCCCGCTAGACATTTTTGAGGCTTTATATGTCGGTCCAACTTTGTCTTTTAGGCACTTGGCTACCAGGAAAGGAGACAGCTTTCTCACGGGTGTGTTGTTTTCACTATGGACTACATCATACTTGGGGAATGCTGGGGTGTTGCTCCGAAAGGAAACTGGAACGTTGCTTCGGTGCGGCCTCTTTTCAGAGGCCGATCGTAGACGACAGAGGTTTGCGCTGCCATAAGAAGATGTATATGTTCGGCAACAGCGCCGACCACCCACCACGGAGCCCAACGAGGGGACGCGGCAGAGCTTGTACACAAGTCTGCACGACGCCAGTCGTACGCCGCTACTATAACCAAATATGGTGTACCCAAGGTAGGATAGCCACACACGGTTAACCCTTGCCGCCAGGGAGAATGGAAGTAAATGGAAGAAAGTAGAAGACAGGACAGGCTAAAAAGTTGAGAGAGAGACGAAGATTGGGGAGAGAGAGACAGGAAAAGGCGACTACCGATTTGACTCGGGTGGGTGATCGCTCCAAAAAAGAAAAAGCCCGCATCACAGGGCCCGACAAGGGCTTTGTAAGTTAAGTTAGTCTCTTTAACACACAGCACAAAAACACTTTCAGCATGAATACACAAATAATGCAATGGAACGTCAGAGGACTCCTACACAGGTTTAATCCTAAGGTGCTGTGTGTTCAAGAGACACACCTCAAATCCACACAATCCAACTTTCTCCGGCAATACGCCATTTTCCGGAAAGACCGAGACGACGCTCTTGCGTCGTCCGCTGGTGTAGCAATAGTTGTAGACCAGTCTGTAGCTTGTCAACATGTCCCCCTTCAGACGGCCCTTGAGGCAGTGTCAATTCGGGCAATTCTTTTTAATAAATTGGTCACTCTATGCTCTATATACATACCCCTAAACTATATTCTCGGAAAAACTGATTTTTACAACCTCATTGACCAGCTTCCCGAACCTTACGTTCTCGTGGGAGATTATAACGATCACAACACGTTGTGGGGAGACTCGCGATGCGACGCGAGAGGTCGACTCATAGAAAATTTTCTTCTGACCTCTGGTGCCTGCCTTTTTAATAAGAAGGAGCCGACCTACTATAACGCCCAACACGATTCGTACTCATCGATAGATCTAGCAATTGGATCGGCTTCTCTTATGCCTGACGTTGAATGGAATGTCATTAACAATCCTTTTGGAAGTGACCACTTCCCCGTAACTTTATACTTAACAACACAGCATGATAACCCTCCCAATATTCCTCGATGGAAATTAGCATCGGCTGACTGGGAGCATTTTAAAGAATCAACTTTTTTACCACGAGATTTTATAAACAACTTTAGTATCGACGATGCCGTTGCATATTTTACCGCTTTTATTATTATAGCTGCTAAAAAGTGTATCCCACAAACGAATGGTGTTTCACTTAAAAGACGTGTTCCCTGGTGGAACAAAGACTGCAGAGAGGCGCGAAAGAGACAGAATAAGGCATGGGGCATATTGCGTAGATCGCCAAATGCAGAAAATCTTATTCAATTTAAACTCATTAAATCGCAGGGAAGGCGGACACGACGTCAGGCAAAGAGAGAAAGCTGGGTGAGGTTTCTATCGGATATAAATTCATACACACAGGAGGCAAAAGTGTGGAACGGCGTAAGGAAGCTAAAGGGGCAACAAATCCATCCGTTGCCTCTGGTGAATGACCAAGGGAATACCTTGCAGGACCAGGCAGACTGTCTTGGGGAGCACTTTGAGCGTGTTTCAAGCTGAATTCATTATTCACACCCCTTTATTACATATAAACAGAGAGAAGAATGTAAGCCATTCGTACGCAAATGTCGACAGAACGAACCACATAACCTTCCTTTCAGTATTGCCGAGTTGAGAGCTGCCTTGATCGCATGTAAGAGCTCTGCACCGGGACCCGACAGAGTCATGTATGACATGATTAAGAACGTACAGCCTGATACACAACTGACACTACTCGCACTTTTCAACACTATTTGGGCTGCCGGATATCTTCCGTCCGCATGGAAAGAAGCGATTGTGGTCCCTGTATTGAAGCAAGGTAAAGATCCTACCTCGGCGGCAAGTTACCGTCCCATAGCTCTCACAAGTTGCGTATGTAAGCTATTTGAAAAAATGGTTAATCGACGACTCATACATTTACTTGAACTGAACAAAATGCTTGATCCCTATCAGTGTGGCTTTAGAGAAGGGCGATCCACAACTGATCACCTTGTGGGCATTGAAGGAAATATCCGAGACGCATTTGTACATAAACAGTTTTTCTTATCGGTATTCCTCGATATGGAGAAGGCGTACGACACAACATGGCGTTACGGAATCCTGAGAGACTTGTCGCGAATGGGCATCCATGGCAATATGCTAAGCATAATAGAAAGCTATTTGTGTAAGCGTACCTTCCGTGTCAGAATCGGCAATGCATTGTCACGTCCATTTATACAAGAAACTGGTGTACCCCAAGGAGGAGTGCTCAGCTGCGCACTCTTCATCGTTAAGATGAACACACTCCGGGCCTCATTACCACCGGCTGTTTTTTATTACGTCTACGTAGACGACATACAAATAGGCTTCAAGTCATGTAACCTCGCAGTGTGCGAGAGAAAGGTACAGCAGGGCTTGAACAAGGTGTCCAAGTGGGCAGACGAAAACGGATTCAAAGTGAACCCCCACAAAAGTTCTTATGTTCTTTTCACCAAGAAGAAAGGGCTTGTTCCAGATCCGACAACCAAAATGTATGGACAACAAATACCTGTGAACGAAGAGCACAAGTTCCTAGGCATCATACTTGATTCTAAACTTTCTCAAGATGAAATGTCTAAAAACAATGAACTTACTGAAAATTTTATCTCACACATCCTGGGGTAGCGACAGGAAGTGTTTAATGAATCTCTACAAGAGTCTAATTTCATCACGACTGGATTATGGTAGCGTGGTATATCACTCTGCCGCCCCTAGTGCGCTGAAGATGCTGGACCCCGTCCACCATCTAGGTATCCGCCTGGCCACTGGAGCTTTCAGAACAAGACCCATTGAAAGTTTATACGTCGAATCAAATGAGTGGTCACTCCACCTGCAGAGAACATACACCAGCCTCACATATTTCCTTAAAGTCCACTCTAATAATCAGCATCCGTGTTTTAATACCGTTAACGATATGTCGTGTGCTACACTTTTTCTTAATCGTCCCTCTGTAAGACAGCCTTTCTCACTGCGTGTCAGGGAGCTTAGCGATGAAATTGATATCCCACTCCTCGAACATCGGTTAATGCCTTCAGCCAAGCTGTTACCACCTTGGGAGTGGCAGGTAGTAAGTAGCATGTGATATATCATTTGTAGAGGTTAAAAAGCACGCTTCACAGATTGAAATACGAATACATTTTCTAGAATTACAGTCCAAGTACTCGTGCACAAAATTTTATACAGACGCTTCTAAATCACATGCCGGAGTATCTTATGCAGCCGTCGGTCCGTCCTTCTCGGAATCCGGCGTACTCCACCCAGAAACAAGTATCTTTACGGCTGAGGCCTACGCAATATTGTCAGCCGTAAAGCATATAAGGAAATCAAAACATCAAAAATCTATTATATTTACAGACTCTCAAAGCGTAGTAAAAGCCTTGAAGTCACCCTGTAAACAGAAAAACCCTGTTCTCATTGAGCTCTATTCTGTTCTTTGTAGAGCATACGCAACTAACCAGCATGTCATTATATGCTGGGTGCCTGGGCATAGAGGCATCGAGGGTAATGTTCTTGCCGACCAAATGGCCACATCAGTCACATCACCCTCTATTATCCCTACAGCTGCTGTTCCTGCAACAGATTTGAAACCTTTCTTGCGAAAGAAACTGCGAAGCCACTGGCAACGCTTGTGGGACGCAGAAACAAGTAATAAGCTTCGTTTGATTAAGCCACAGTTGGGTTACTGGCCTTCCGTAACGAAAACCCGGCGAAATGATATCCTATTCTGTCGTCTCAGAATAGGACACACGTACGGCACCCACAATTTTCTATTGAATGGTCATGATCCTCCAACCTGTGGTAGATGTGGCGACAGGCTCACCGTCCTCCACGTCCTCCTGGAGTGTCGGGAAGCCGAAAGAGAAAGAAAGAAACATTTTCCTCTAGCATATCGCTATTGTGTCCCTCTACATCCCGCTATGTTTCTTGGTAAAGAACCGATTTTTAACACCAAAGCAGTACTCGCATTCTTGAATGATGTTGTGCTACATGTTATTAGCCCAATAAGCTCGTAGCGCATCCTCTCTCCAGAGGATGTTGCTGTGATGGTTTTTTATAGCACATGCCTCCAGGCCCTTGTGTCTCAAGGGCTCTGTTTAGGCACTTGTGCTTCTGGCCAATTCTTGCATCTGTAATATGTTTTTTTGTAAGTCATATCATTCTTTTGCAATGTATTGTTCATGTCTATAGTACACATCATTAGTCATTGCCATAATCTTATTACGTATAGATTTTTACGCACTTTACAGTTACTGTTTTTAGGCCCCTTTACAGCCATGCCACATCTAAAGTTCATATAATTGACTATTCATATACCACTAACAAATCATTACCATCGTCTTGGCGCTCTTTGGTCACATCTGGCCCTTGCGCCAAAAAACCACAATATTCATTCATTCGAACTATCACTTGTTCAATGACGGCGACGGCCAGGCAGGAGGAATTCTGCCCATCACATTTTGCCGAGCTGGTGGGCCCGACGCGTGCTCGCTACAAAGCAGAAATCAACATGTGCGATGCTGTTGATCCATACACATTGTGCGGCGGGACCGACACGACAACGGACGTCGACCTGCTACTGGTTACGAGGCATGTTGACATGTTAATTTGTTTGGCGCTGTCGACGAACCACGTATCGTTTACTGAAATGAAAGCATACAAGTCTCTTGAGGCTCACAACTACTTCACAAGTGGCCGGATGAGCGGCATGACAGCAATGTGGCTACCCTCAAGTGCGCTATCGTGTTGAGCAAGGTAAGGTTACAAACATTTAAAAAATATATTTGTAAATCCATACTGCTGGAACAATGCGATTAACATGGTACTCATTTGCATGAACTCGTTTGTTAGCTGTTCATTACGGCACCGTGCGCTGCTCACTGCTCCAAATGCTCAATGTGTCTGGGCATTGTGTACGACGCAAAATACCTTATTTCGCTCTTCGCTTACCTAAATATGGCCTTCTGCAACGCTAGTTAAATGTAGACGTAAAAAGTAGAGCCCACTGCGATAGCGTTTCACTCCTTTTTCACTGTGAAAACCAGCGTTACTCGGGCATAGTGGGCAGCAAGGTGCCAGACAGAGCTTAAAATGGAAATTCTCGCTGTTCCAATAATCGGTTAAAATTAAACAAACGTGACTATATCTATAGGCTCTGTGTACACATTTTAAGAAACACAGCAAATGAATAGTTGCATTTAATCATTCCTAAGCGCGAATGAATCTATTCTACTTCAGGTCGGCCACTCTCAGCACCTGCGAGAAGCTGCACTGAAACCTTGGATATTGGTTCACAGTTGTTGTTGTTATATGGGGTTTGATGGCGCAAGGGCCAATAATGGCCAAAGAGCGCCAGGCCAGTGTTAATGAGTTTGAATTGAAGCGATGAATTACGAGTGGTGGATATGACGTGGCTGTAAGGGGGCCTAAAAATAGTTGCTGTAAAGTGCATAAAATCTACAGGTAATAAGTTTATGGGAATGACTAATGGCGTGTGCTATGAGCATGAAATATGCATTGCGAATAAATGTTACTATTTACAAAGTATGTCCGATGCGAAAATTGGCATGAAGCACTATTGCCTCAACAGAGCCCTTGAACATAAAGGCCTGGAGGCATGTGCTATACTGAGCACTATCGCAACAGCATCCTCTGGCGGGAGGATGTGTTACGAATATCTAGGGCTAATCACATGTAGTACCACGTCATTCAAAAAACCTAGGACTGCTTTGGTATTAAAAAGCGGCTCTTTGCCAAGAAACATACTGGGATGGAGAGGGATATGGTAGCGGTATGCAAGAGGAAAATGTTTCCTTCTCTCTGTTTCGGCTTCCCGGCACTCCAAGAGGACATGGAGGACGGTCAGCCTCTCACCACATCGACCACAGGTTGGAGGCTCGTTACCAGTCAACAGAAAATTGTGAGTACCATATGTGTGTCCTATTCTGAGACGGCAGAATAGGACATCAGTTCGTCGTGTTTTAGTTGTACAGGGCCAGAAACCTAACTGTGGCTTAATCAAGTGGAGCTTATTATTTGTTTCACTGTCCCACATGCGTTGCCAGTGGTTTCGCAGTTTCGTTCGCAAAAAAGGCTTGAGATCTGTGGCGGGAATAGTACTGTTAAGATTGGTAGCTTGAGATGTAATTGATGTGGCCATTTGGTCTGCAAGCACATTACCTTCGATGGATCTATGACCAGGAACCCAGCATATTGTCACATGTCTACCAGATGAGTAAATATTGCACAAATATGAGTAAAGTTCAATAAAAACAGGATTTTTGTGTTTCTTTAAAGACATTAGTGCCTTTACGACACTTAAGGAGTCCGTGAATATTATTGCCTTATGTAGCTTTAATTTCTTAATGTGTTTAATCGCAGACAGTACTGCATAGGCTTCTGCAGTGAAGATACTTGTATAAGGGTTCAATGCGTCTGATTCAGAGAAAGATGGACCGACAGCCGCGTAAGATACACCAGCATGGGACTTTGACGCGTCGGTGTAGAATTCAGGGCAACAGTACTTCGATTGGAGTTCACGGAAATGTATTGCGATTTCGAGTTCAGGAGCGTGCTTTGTGACCTCCACAAAGGATACATCACATGCTATCACCTGCCATTCCCAGGGTGGTAAAAGCTTACCTGGAGGCATTAAACGGTGTTCGAGAAGTGGGACATCCATTTCTTCGCTAAGTTCTCTCACACGTAGTGAGAAAGGCCGTCTCACAGAGGGTCTATTATGGAAAAGTGTAGTACAAGTCAAATCGTTAACGGTTTGAGAACATGGATGTTCATGATTAGAGTGAACTTTGAGGAAGTATGTGAAGCTGATGTATGACCTCTGGAGATGAAGTGACCATTCATTCGATTCTGCATATAGGCTTTCTATAGGGCTTGTTCTGAAAGCGCCGGTGGCCAGGCGGATACCTAGATGGTGAACGGGATCCAGCATCTTTAGCGCACTTGGGACAGCAGAGCTATATACTACAGCACCAAATTCCAGTCGCGAACGAATGACGCTCTTGTAAAGATTCATTAAACATTTCCTGTCGCTGCCCCATGATGTGTGAGATAAGATCTTCATGAGGTTCATTGTTTTTAGGCATTTTGCTTTGAGATATTTTATGTGGGGGATGAAAGTTAGCCTAAAGTCAAGTATGATGCCTAGAAACTTGTGTTCTTTGTTCACAGGTATTTGCTGTCCATGCAGTTCAACACAGGGATCTGGAATCAGGCCTCTCTTTCTTGTGAAAAGAACACAAGAACTTTTGTGGGGATTAACTTTAAACCCGTTTTCGTCTGCCCACTTCGTTACCTTGTTTAAGCCCTGCTGTACCTGTCTCTCGCACACTGCGAGGTTACATGACTTGAAGCCTATTTGTATGTCGTCTACGTAGACGGAATAAAAAATAGCCGGTGGTAATGAGGCACGGAGTGTGTTCATTTTAACGATAAAGAGTGTGCAGCTGAGCACGCCTCCTTGGGGTACACCAGTTTCCTGTATAAATGGACGTGACAATACATTGCCGATTCTCACACGGAAGGTACGATTAGACAAATAGCTCTCTATTAGGCTTAGCATATTGCCATGGATGCCCATTCGCGACAAGTCTCTCAGGATTCCGTAACGCCATGTTGTGTCGTACGCCTTCTCCATATCGAGGAATACTGATAAGAAAAACTGTTTATGCACAAATGCATCCCGGATATTTCCTTCAATGCGCACAAGGTGATCAGTTGTGGATCGCCCTTCTCTAAAGCCACACTGATAGGGATCAAGCATTTTGTTCAGTTCAAGGAAATGTATGAGTCGTCGATTAACCATTTTTTCAAATAGCTTACATAGGCAACTTGTGAGAGCTATCGGACGGTAGCTTGCCGCCGAGGAAGGATCTTTACCTTGCTTCAATACAGGGACCACAATCGCTTCTTTCCATGCGGACGGAAGGCATCCGGCAGCCCAAATAGTGTTGAAAAGTGCGAGTAGTGTCAGTTGTGTATCAGGGTTTACGTTCCTAATCATGTCATACATGACTCTGTCGGGTCCCGGTGCAGAGCTCTTACATGCGATCAAGGCAGCTCTCAACTCGGCAATAGTGAAAGGAAGGTTATACGGTTCGTTCTGTCGGCATGTGCGTACGAATGGCTTACATTCTTCTCTCTGTTTATATTTAAGAAAGGGTTGTGAATAATGGATTGAGCTTGAAACACGCTCAAAATGCTCCCCCAGACAGTCGGCCTGGTCCTGCAAGGTGTTCCCTTGGTCATTCACCAGGGGCAACGGATGAATTTGGTGCCCCTTTAGCTTTCTTAAGCCGTTCCACACTTTTGCCTCCTGAGTGTATGAATTTATACCCGAGATAAACCTCACCCAGCTTTCTCTCTTTGCCTGACGTCGTGTCCGCCTTCCCTGCGATTTAATCTGTTTAAATTGAATGAGATTTTCAGCATTTGGAGATCTACGCAATATGCCCCATGCCTTATTTTGCCTTTTTCGCGCCTGTCTACAGTCTTCGTTCCACCAGGGAACACGTCTTTTACGTGAGCTCCCATTCGTTTGTGGGATACACTTTTCAGCAGCATCAATAATAAAAGCGGTAAAATATGCAACAGCATCGTCGATACTAAAATTGTTTATAAATCTCGTGGTAAATGAGTTGATTCTTTAAAATGCTCCCAGTCAGCAGATGCTAATTTCCATCGAGGGATACTGGGAGGGTTGTCATGCTGCGTTATTAAGTTTAAAGTTACAGGGAAGTGGTCACTTCCAAAAGGATTTTTGATGACGTTCCATTCAAGGTCAGGCAGAAGGGAAGCGGATCCAAGTGCAAGGTCTATCGATGAATACGAATCGTGTTGGGCGTTGTAATAGGTAGGCTCCTTCTTATTAAAGAGACAGGTACCAGAGGTCACAAGAAAATTTTCAATGAGTCGACCTCTCGCGTCGCATCGGGAGTCTCCCCACAAGGTGTTGTGAGCATTAAAATCACCCACGAGTAGGTAGGGTTCCGGCAGTTGATCTATGAGGTTATAAAAATCTGTTTTGATGAGGTGATAGCTTGGGGGTATATATATAGAACAAACAGTTACCAGCTTATTGAAAAGAACTACCCTAACTGACACTGCCTCAAGGGGTGTTTGCAAGGCTACATGATGACAAGCTACAGACTTGTCTGCAGCGATTGCTACACCGCCACACGAGGCGTTATCCTCGTCACGGTCTTTTCGAAAGATGGAGTACTGGTGAAGAAAGTTTGTGTGTGAATGTTTCAGATGTGTCTCTTGAACACACAGCAATTTTGGATTATGTTTATGTAGGAGTTCCTTAACGTCATCGAGGTTGTGGAGAAGACCCCTGACATTCCAATATAGTATTTGTGTATCCATAGTGGGAGTGTGTTGTGCTGTGTGTTTAAGAGGGGAAATCTGTGTTAGCCCACAAGGCCCTTTCCGGGCCCCGTGATGCGGGGTTTGTGTTTTTTCGGCGCGCTCCTGAGAGCTGCGCCGATCATTCGGCGTCTGAGACGCCGGTGGGATTTGTGACGTATCCATCACCTCCGCCGAGGCGCTGGATGCCCGCTCGTGGCGCACGCTCACGGGTGTTTCGGGCTTCTCTGCACGAGCAGATACCCTAGGTGTCGTAGAGCCCGCAGGCACGGAGGACTGCTGGCTCTTCTTGCTGGATGGCGGAACAGCACTGGCTGATCCCGCAGTGGGGGCGGGTGGCGCTACTGCCGGGCCACTTTGCGTGGTTCGAACGGCCGCCGAGAACCGTTGTGGCACTGCCCCCTGCCGTGCCACTTCGGAGAAAGAAGGCCCCACAAATGAGAGGCGCTTTCGTGCTTCTTTAAAGGAAATGTTTTCTTTTACTTTAAGTGTTATAACTTCTTTTTCTTTTTTCCATGAGGGACAGGAGCGTGAATATGCCGGGTGTTCACCCTCACAGTTTGCACAGTGGGGTGGGTCGTTACAGTTGTCCGCAGGGTGGTCGTGTGATGCGCACTTTGCACAGGTAGTACGGCCCCGGTAGCTCTGAGAGCCGTGACCGAATCTTTGGCACTTAAAGCAGCGTCGAGGGTTCGGAATGTAAGGTCTGACATTTATTTTCATGTAACCTGTTTCAATTTGTTCGGGGAGCGTGCTAGTACAAAAAGTAAGTATAAGGTGTCTTGTAGGAATTTCCTTGTCGTCTCGCCGGATCTTGATTCGCTGCACATTCGTCACGTGTTGCTCTTTCCAGCCCTCTAGGAGCTCTGCCTCAGTCAATTCTAGTAGGTCTTGATCTGATACTACCCCTCGTGTACTGTTCATAGAACGATGAGGGCTTACAGAAATTTGGGTGTCACCAAACGAGACAAGTTTTGCCAGATTTTCGTGCTGTGCTTTGTCACGGATTTCGAGGAGGATGTCACCACTGGGCATTTTCGTTACTTTGTAACCAGGACCAAGAGAGTCAGTCAGGCATTTAGCAACTACAAAAGGTGATACTGTTCTTACGATTTTACCGGGGGATTCACTGTGAATCACGTGGAAACGTGGGAAAATTTCGGTGGTCTTAGCGAAAAAGCTGAACGATTCATCGGTGCGTCCTCTTTTTATGAGAGGGCGATCAGGGAGTTTAGGGTATGAGGAAGCCATACAAATTAGCGTGATTTCGGCAGCGGTGCCAGCCGCCCACCACGGAGCCCAACAAGGGGACGTGACAGGGTTGTTATAAACAAGACCTGCCAACGCCAGCTGTACACAGCCACTATAACCAAATATGATATAACCAAGGTTGGCCATCTCACACAAGGTTAACCCTAGCTGCCTGGAAGATCAGAAAATCAGAAGTGAGGAGGAGACAGGAAAGATTAAAAGTGAGAGAAAAAGACGAAGATTGAAGAGGAGGATAGGAAAAGGCAACTACCGATTTCCCCCGGGTGGGTCAGTCCGAGGGTGCCGTCTACGTGAAGCCGAGGCCAAAGGGGTGTGTTGCCTCTGCTGAGGGGCCTTAAAGGTCCAAACACTCAGCGTCGGCTCAACCCCCAGGATCCCCTTTTCCCCGGACACGGCTAAGCCACGCACGGTTAAGCGTGGGAGGGTCCGACCCTCGTGTGCTCGGGTCCGTGGTGTCGCAACACACCAAACGCCTGCTGACGCAGACGCCCCTGCGGGTTGGAATTTGGAAATAACCAGCCTGGAAAACCAAATTTCAAGCTTCGGCACAACAAACTGTTCTTAAACGACAAATGTTTTATGTATGACGCATCTGTCGATCACGTGTACGATGTAACCCGTGACAGCAGCAATGGTGGTGACGACGACGCTCCGCCACGTGCCTCCACTTAGGGACGCGCGAGGGATGATGGCCTTTCAACCTTACATCGCGTGTCAATTTTGTACACCAATGTTAGAAGTGTTGTCAACAAGCATGCTTCACTGTCTTCTGCTATTGATACATGCTCGGTTCATATAATTAAACGACGTGTTTGTTCAAAACTTTTGCCCTGTTTCAAACGTGCAGCTACCAAATCTGTATCACGTTGATTTTTCATTTATGTATCCCGTTTTTGTTGATGTATCAGGTGTTGCTAAACTAATTGATTCACTAAAAAAAGTGCATCTCCCGGTTATGATTCTATATGTACTAAATTTTTGAAAAGTACTTCAGCCTATAGTTCCATTATATCTTTTTCCTCCTCCTCCTTAATCGACTTTAATCCATCCTAATGCACCTGAATCCATTATACCAACCAAGGTTTTCCAGCAATCTCCTGACACATCTAACCTTCCTACAGATTGGAAGATTGGGAAGGTTGTTTCGCTCCACAAGTCCGGCAGTAAAACTTCACCACTTAATTGCCGCCCCATTTCACTTACTAGCACATGCTGCAAACTACTTGAGCATGTAATATTTAAGTCATTAGTTAGTTTTCTCGAAGATAATGCATTTTCTCGCCTTCACAACATGGTTTTCGTAAAACATACTCATGCGAAACTCAGATCTTGTCTTTCACTCATAAATTGCACCATATTCTTGATGAATTATTCTTCGCTGACTGCATATTCTTGGACTTCTCGAAAGCATTCGACAAAGTGTGTCATCAGCTACTACTTCACAAGCTAAGTTTTCTTAACGTTTATCCCAACCTTTTTAAGTGGATTGAATCCTTTCTTCTTAACTGATTACAATTTGTTAGTGCTAATCGTCACAACTCATCGTTTACTGACGTACATTCTGGCGTTCCTCAGAGGTCCGTCCTTGGACACCTTCTGTTCTTAATTTACATTAATGATCTGCCTTCCGTTGTTTCCTCTGACATCTTTATTTTCGCTGAGGATTGTGTAGTCTTTCGCGAAATTAATACTGATAGGGATATTAACACTCTTCAATCAGACATCGTGGCTATATTCAATTGGTGTAAAACTTGGCGAATGGAACTAAATGTCCAAAAATGCAAGGTCTATGCGTGTCGCCCGAAACATTAACACTCCTCCTATTTATCTTTTGAACAGTGTTCCATTAGAATCCGTATCATCTTACAAATACCTAGGTGTTCATATATTGCCACATGCTATATCGTCGCCGCGGGTATGTGCCCGGCCATGGAAACGACGCTGAAGTAGTGCGCGGGTAGAAAAACAGAGACGACAACGACGTTGCGTTTTGCTGCTCAGATAAAGTGCTTGTATACGTCCAGCTTCCCAAGAACCCCCATCACCGACGATCGACGACTCTACGACTCCGACGATTCCAACCACACCACATGTAACAGACGCCGTCAGCGCCGATCTTGTCGTTAGCATTGACGGCCACCAAGTGGCCGCTCTCGTTGACACCGGTTCGCATTTTTCGATAATGAGTCTCAAGCTAGCCGACAGACTAAGAAAAGTGAAGACGCCCTGGACCGGGCCCAACATCAGAACTGCCGGGGGCCAGTTGATGACGCCGATTGGAAAATGCACAGCCAGGATCATAATCGCCGGTTCAGCATTCGTTGCCACCCTCGTCATTCTCTTTGAGTGCTGTAAAGAACTTATTTTGGGAATGGATTTCTTGAGGGAGCACGGTGCAGTTATTAATGTCCGCGACCGCATGGTGACATTTGCTACGAGCTCCGAAGACGTCGACCCCGCGGATGACCAGCGACCGCGTTTACGTATCGCCGACGACGACGTCACGCTTCCGCCGCGAAGTTGTTCCCTCGTGCCTGTCATTTGCGATAACTTGCACACCGGGCCTGGCGTCGCTGAACACATCAACGCACTAGTACTGAGTCAGGGCGTTTCCGTCGCCAGGGCCGTAATTAATGTACTCGACGGACATGCTGAACTCCTGCTGACGAATTTTAGCAGGGAACATCGACAGATTGTTAAAGGCACTGCTGTTGCTTACTTCGACGAAATTGCCCCAATACAAGACTGCCTCTCAGTGCAGCACGCGGCGTCCACCGCGCCTATGCCTGCACCTGTGGTTGATGTCAGTCGAACTTTATCGCCCATCGAACGCAACAGCCTTCTTGAGCTCATCAATGAGTTTAACAGCTGCTTCGCATCAACGTCAAGAGTTAGCCAGACGCCGCTCACCAAGCACCGTATTATCACCGAAGACGACGCAAGACCCATCCGGCAGAATCCTTATCGTGTAGCACCGAAAGAGCGGGAGGCAATCCAAAAACAAGTGAAGACGATGCTTGAGGACGGAGTTATTCGGCCATCTAAGAGTCCATGGGCATCGCCTGTCGTATTGGTGAAAAAGAAGGACGGTAGTCTGCGCTTCTGCGTCGACTATCGAAAACTCAACCAGATCACAAAGAAAGACGTTTATCCGCTACCGCGTATCGATGATTCACTGGACCGGCTACGAAACGCACGTTACTTTTCGTCGATGGACTTGAAAAGCGGCTACTGGCAAATCGAAGTTGATGAGAGAGACCGTGAAAAGACCGCTTTTGTGACACCCGATGGACTTTATGAATTTCAGGTGCTTCCCTTCGGTTTGTGTTCTGCGCCAGCAACGTTTCAACGACTCATGGACATGGTACTCTCAGGCCTTAAATGGCAAACCTGCCTAGTGTACCTCGACGACGTGATTGTTTTCTCCGCCACGTTCGACGAACACTTACGGAGACTGAAGACGGTCTTTGAGGCAATATGCTCAGCAGGCCTAACTTTGAAACCGGAAAAATGCCATTTCGGTTTTGAGGAACTTCAATACCTCGGTCACGTGGTTAGTCATGAAGGTGTTCGACCTGACCCTGATAAAATCACTGCCGTCGCTAATTTCCCGACGCCATCTGATAAAAAGGCCGTGCGACGTTTTCTGGGCCTTTGCGCCTACTACTGGCGGTTTATTGCGGACTTTTCGCGCATCGCGTGTCCATTAACACATCTCACCCGCGAAGATGTCCGCCTCGTGTGGGGCGAAGATCAGCAACGGGCATTTGACGAGCTACGGCAGCGGCTGCAGACGCCTCCTGTGGTCGCACACTTTGACGAAGACGCCCCGACGATTCTTCATACCGATGCTAGCAATGTCGGCCTTGGCGCAGTGCTCCTTCAGCAGCAGGACGGCACCGAAAGAGTGCTTGCTTACGCCAGCAGGACCCTATCCAGAACGGAGACTAACTACTCCACTACAGAAAAAGATTGCCTCGCGGTAGTCTGGGCCATCCTGAAATTTCGCCCATATCTATACGGTCACTGTTTCCCCGTCGTCAGTGATCACCATGCACTTTGCTGGCTGACTAATTTAAAAGATCCAGCTGGTCGGCTAGCACGCTGGAGCCTTCGGCTCCAGGAGTTCGACTTCACTGTTGTCTACAAATCGGGGAAGCGCCACGCCGACGCTGACTGCCTGTCTCGATCGCCTGTTGAGACTGCATTGCACGACGATGACGACGCGGCTTTTCTAGGCATGGTAGACGCTGTCGCCGTTCCACGCTGCAACGCGAGGACGCAGAACTGGTTCCTCTTATTGATTACTTAGAGGGAAAAACAAGCTGCGTGCCGAGGTTATTCGCCAGAGCGTTGCCTTCATTTTGCTTGCGTCACGACGTTCTCTACAAAAACAACTTTTCACCCAGTGGCAGCAGCTACCTACTTGTCGTCCCCGCATCTCTACGGAACGAAGTCCTACACGCCTGTCACAACAAGCCGACCACTGGTCACTTGGGCTACTCCCGCACATTATCCAGAATTAGGCTAAAGTATTACTGGCCGAGACTTGCGCCGGTCGTGAAACGTTATGTCCAGACATGCCTGGATTGCCAGCGCCGCAAAACCCCACCGGTCAAGCCTGCTGGACTGCTGCATTCTGTTCAGATACCACAAGCGCCGTTCGCACAAATTGGCATGCACCTTTTAGGTCCATTTCCAGTATCTTCTGCCGGAAATAGATGGATAATCGTCGTCACATATTATCTTACCCGATACGCCGAGACAGGTGCTCTCCCGCGGGGACAGCAGCCGAAGCAGCACGATTTTTCATCGAAGCCGTCGTCCTAAGGCATGGCGCTCCCGCAGTGGTCATTACCGACAGAGGTTCTGCTTTCACGGCCGCGCTTCTGGATACCGTGTTGCGATTAAGTGGTACAACTCACCGAAAGACAACCGCTTATCACCCCCAAACCAATGGGCTGACAGAACGTTTGAATAAGACTCTGGCAGACATGATGAGTATGTACATCGACGTCGACCACAAGAACTGGGACGAGATTTTGCCACATGTTACATTTGCGTACAACACGGCTCGCCAGGAGACAACACGCGTGACACCTTTAAGCCTCGTCTATGGCCGGGAAGTAACAAAACTGTTGGACGCGATGCTGCCACACGAGTGTGGTGATCACGAGACTGGTGCCAAGGAGTTTACGCAACGCGCCGAGGAAGCAAGGCAGCTTGCACGCTTGCGCATCCAAGAGCAACAGAACTACGATGCCAGAAACTACAATCTTCGACACAGACCCATCACGTACAACGTCGGCGACCAGGTGTGGGTTTGGACTCCTATTCGTCGGCGGGGGCTATCTGAGAAGCTCCTGCGAAGATACTTCGGGCCGTACACAGTTCTACGCAGCATCAGTGACGTGAATTATGAAGTTGTGCCCGACAGTCCTAACTGCTCCAAACGCCGGCAGCATCTGCCCGAGGTTGTCCACGTGCTTCGTATGAAGCCATATTTTGCATCATGACCTCACTTTTGCACCAGCACTGCACTTTCTTGGGCGATTGGCGCATCGGGACGATGCTTCTTTCAAAGGAGGGGCAAATGCCACAGGCTATATCGTCGCCGCGGGTATGTGCCCGGCCATGGAAACGACGCTGAAGTAGCGCGCGGGTAGAAAAACAGAGACGACAACGACGTTGCGTTTTGCTGCTCAGATAAAGTGCTTGTATACGTGCTGTACGCCGGCTTCCACGTCTCCTGCGAGGTCGTGACAATATCATGTGTAATTTAAATTGGACAGTGCACACAGAATACAATATTAACAACGTTAACCGTATGCTAGGATACTTACGTCGCAACTTTTCCACCGTTCCTTCTTCAGTTAAACTAATACTTTACAAAACTTTAATACGACCAAAGCTTGAAAATGCTGCTGCTGTATGGGATCCTATGCATGTAAAATTAATCACTGCCCTGAAACTTGTTCAGATGATGATGATGATGATTATTGTTGTTTATTGGCGCAAGGGCCAGGTGTGGCCAAAGAGCGCCAGGACGATGGTAATGGCTCGTTAGTGGTATATGAATAGTCAATTATATGAAGGTTAGATGTGGCATGGCTGTATAGGGGCCTAAAAGCAGTCGCTGTAAAGTGCGTAAAATCTATACGTAATAAGATTATGGCAATGACTAATGATGTGTACTATAGACATGAACAATACATTGCGAAAGAATGATATGACTTCCAAAATATTGTAGATGCAAGAATTAGCCAGAAGCACAAGTGCCTAAACAGAGCCCTTGAGACACAAGGGCCTGGAGGCATGTGCTATAAAAAACAATCACAGCAACATCCTCTGGAGAGAGGATGCGCTACGAACTTGTTGGGCTAATAACATGTAGCACGACATCATTCAGAAATGCGAGGACTGCTTTGGTGTTAAAGAGCGGTTCTTTACCGAGGAACATAGCGGGATGTAGAGGGACATAATAGCGATATGCTAGAGGAAAGTGTTTCTTTCTTTCTCTTTCGGCTTCCCGACACTCCAGGAGGACGTGGAGGACGGTGAGCCTCTCGCCACATCTACCACAGGTTGGAGGGTCGTTACCACTCAATAGAAAATTGTGGGTGCCGTACGTGTGTCCTATTCTTAGACGACAGAATAGGATATCAGTTCGCCGGGTTTTTGTTACGGAAGGCCAGTAACCTAATTGTGGCTTAATCAAATGAAGCTTATTACTTGTTTCTGCATCCCACAAGCGTTGCCAGTGGCTTCGCAGTTTCCTTCGCAAGAAAGGTTTTAAATCTGTTGCAGGAACAGCAGCTGTAGGGTTGATAGCGGGTGATGTGACTGATGTGGCCATTTGGTCGGCAAGAACATTGCCCTCGATGCCTCTATGCCCTGGCACCCAGCATATAATGACATGCTGGTTAGTTGCGTATGCTCTACAAAGAACAGAATAGAGCTCAATGAGAACAGGGTTTTTCTGTTTACAGGGTGACTTCAAGGCTTTTACGACGCTTTGGGAGTCTGTAAATATAATAGTTTTTTGAAGTTTTGATTTCTTTATATGCTTTACGGCTGACAATATTGCGTAGGCCTCAGCCGTAAAGATACTTGTTTCTGGGTGGAGTACGCCAGATTCCGAGAAGGATGGACCGACGGCTGCATAAGATACTCCGGCATATGATTTAGAAGCGTCCGTGTAAAATTCTGTGCACGAGTACTTGGACTGTAATTCTAGGAAATGCATTCGGATTTCGACCTCTGAAGCGTGCTTTGTAACTTCTACAAAGGATATATCACATTCTACTACCTGCCACTCCCAAGGTGGTAACAGCTTGGCTGAAGGCATTAAGCGATGTTCGAGGAGTGGGATGTCCATTTCTTCGCTAAGCTCCCTGACACGCAGTGAGAAAGGCTGTCTTACAGAGGGACGATTCCGAAAAAGTGTAGCACACGTCATATCGTTAACGGTATTAAAACACGGATGCTGCTGATTAGAGTGAACTTTAAGGAAATATGTGAGGCTGGTGAATGTTCTCTGCAGGTGGAGTGACCACTCATTTGATTCGACGTATAGACTTTCAATGGGGCTTGTTCTGAAAGCTCCAGTGGCCAGGCGGATACCTAGATGGTGGACGGGATCCAGCATCTTCAGCGCACTAGGGGCGGCAGAGTGATATACCGCGCTACCATAATCCAATCGAGATGAAATCAGACTTTTGTAAAGATTCAGTAAACACTTCCTGTCGCTACCCCAGGATGTGTGAGACAAAATTTTCAGTAAGTTCATCGTTTTTAGACATTTCACCTTGAGATATTTTATATGCGGAATGAAAGTAAGTTTATAATCAAGTATGATGCCTAGGAACTTGTGCTCTTTGTTGACAGGTATTTGTTGTCCATACATTTCGATAGTGGGATCTGGAAGAAGCCCTTTCTTCCTGGTGAAAAGAACACAAGAACTTTTGTGGGGGTTCACTTTGAATCCGTTTTCGTCTGCCCATTTGGACACTTTGTTCAAGCCCTGTTGTACCTGTCTCTCACACACTGTAAGGTTGCAGGATTTGTAACCTATTTGTATGTCGTCTACGTAGACGGAATAAAAAATAGCTGGCGGTAATGAAGCACGAAGCGTGTTCATCTTCACGATAAACAGTGTGCAGCTGAGCACACCTCCTTGGGGTACACCAGTTTCCTGCATAAATTGACGCGACAATACGTTGCCGATTTTCACACGGAAGGTACGGTTAGACAAATAGCTTTCTATTACGTTTAGCATATTTCCACGGATGCCCATTCCCGACAAGTCTCGCAAAATTCCGTAACGCCAAGTTGTGTCGTACGCCTTTTCCATATCGAGAAATATCGACAAGAAAAACTGTTTATGCACAAATGCGTCACGTATATGTCCTTCAATGCGCACAAGATGGTCAGTTGTGGACCGTCTTTCTCTAAAGCCACACTGATAGGGATCAAGCATATTGTTCAGTTCAAGGAAATGTTTAAGTCGGCGATTAATCATTTTTTCAAAAAGTTTACACAGGCAACTTGTGAGAGCTATCGGGCGGTAACTTGCCGCCGAGGAAGGGTCTTTGCCCAGCTTCAAAACTGGAATAACAATAGCTTCCTTCCATGAGGAAGGCAGGTATCCGGCAGCCCAGATAGAGTTGAAAAGTCCCAGAAGTGTCATCTGTGTGTCAGTGTGTAAGTTTTTAATCATGTCATACATGATTCTGTCAGGTCCCGGTGCGGAGCTGCTGCATACGCTCAAGGCAGCTCTCAGCTCGGCTATATTAAATTGACGGTTGTATTGTTCATTCGGTCTGCATTTGCGATCCAGTGACTTAAGTTCTGCTATTTGTTTATATTTAAGGAATGATTTTGAGTAATGTATGGAGCTTGATACACGTTCGAAGTGTTCGCCCAGAGCGTTGGCCTGGTCTTCCAAGGTATTCCCATGGTCGTCAACTAAAGGTAATGGGTGGATTTGCTGCCCCTTTAGCTTTCTTAGGCCATTCCATACTTTACTCTCTTGGGTATAGGATGTTATACTAGAGAGAAACCTCTCCCAGCTAGTCCTCCTTGCCTGTCGCCGCGTACGCCTTCCCTGCGATTTTGCCAGTTTAAATTCGATTAGATTTTCCGTAGTCGGGGCGCGACGCAATGCGCCCCACGCTTTGTTCTGTTTCTTTCGTGCCAGTCTGCACTCCTCATTCCACCAGGGAACCCGTCTTTTACATGAGAGGCCTTTTGTTTGTGGAATGAATTTTTCAGCTGCGTGGAGTATAAAACCAGTAAAATATGCTACTGCGTCGTCAATACTAAAATCGTTGATAAAATCTGGTGATAAGTAGGTTGACTCTTTAAAACCTTTCCAGTCAGCTGATTTTATTTTCCAACGGGGGGCGTGGGGAGGACTGTCATGCTCCTCTATCAGAGTCAGTGTCACAGGAAAGTGGTCGCTCCCGAATGGATTTTTAACGACATTCCATTCCATATAGGGAAGAAGGGTAGCAGAGCCAATCGCTAAATCTATGGAAGAAAATGAATTATGGTAGATGTTGTAATATGTGGGCTCTTTTTTGTTAAACAGACATGCACCAGAGGTTATTAGAAAGTTCTCTATAAGCCGACCCCTGGCGTCACACCGGGAGTCTCCCCACAAAGTGCTGTGAGCATTAAAATCACCGGCAATAATGTATGGTTCCGGGAGCTGGTCAGTTAGCATATAAAATTCCGTTTTGCTGAGTTTGTAGTCTGGCGGTATGTAGATAGAACAGATGGTTACCAACTTGTTGAAGAGTATCGCTCGCACGGACACCGCCTCAAGTGGTGTCTGAAGAGAGAGATTCTGGCAAGCAACAGATTTATCCACAATTTTTGCTACACCTCCAGAGGAGGCAACAGCAACGTCACGGTCTTTACGGAAGATAGCACATTGTCTGAGGAAGTTTGTTGTGTGGGTTTTAGATGTGTTTCCTGAACACACAGCACTTTTGGGTTATATTTTTTAAGAAGTTCCCTAATATCGTCGAGGTTGTGGAGAAGTCCTCTCACATTCCACTGTAAAATTTGTGTGTCCATTTTGAATGTGTTTTTGTGCTGTGCGTTCAAGAATACAAAGTTAGCTCACGGGCCCTTTCCAGGAGCCGTGACACGAGATTTTTCTTTTTTGGAGCGGTCGATGGAATCGCGCCGCTCCTTAGGCGCTGGCTGCGCCCTCACGCTTGGTGTTGTGTCCATCTCCTCTTGCGAGGCGCTGGACACGCGCTCTTGCGAGCGGTTAGTTTGACGTGAAGGCCTCGTCTCGAGGGACGAGACCTTGGAGGCCACCAGCCCGGAGGTCGATGGCCCCTTGTTCTGAGATGGCGGAGCAGCGCTAGCTGCAGCCGCCGAGGGGGCGGATGGCGTCACCGCCGGCCCACTACGCGTGTGCCAGACAGCCGCCGGGAGCCGTTGTGGCGCTGCCCCCTGACGCGCCACTTCGGCAAAGCTGGTTTTTGGCAGGTGCAATACCCGCCTGCGTGCCTCCTTGAAAGTTATGTTTTCCTTTACTTTAATAGTTACTATTTCCTTTTCTTTTTTCCAGGTTGGGCACGACCGCGAGTAGGCGGCGTGCTCCCCATCACAGTTAACACAATGTAGAGAGCTTTCACAAGACTCGGAGGAGTGTTCAGAAGCACTGCATTTTGCACAAGTTTGGCGGCCTCGACAGTTCTGTGAACTATGGCCGAACCGCTGGCATTTAAAACATCGTAGAGGATTTGGCACGTATGGCCTAACACGAAGCTTGATGTATCCGGCCTCGATGGTTTCGGGCAGCACACTCGAGTTAAAAGTAAGTATCAGATGCTTTGTCTGGATTTCCTTGCCGTCGCGCCTCATCTTGATCCGTTTAACATTGATTACGTTCTGGTCACTGAAGCCCTCCAGGAGTTCAGCTTCACTCAGCTGCAACAGATCATCATCTGATACAACGCCACGGGTGGTATTCATGGTACGGTGCGGGGTTACTGTTAATTGAGCTTCTCCAAATGCCACTAGGTTGGGTAGTTTCTCGTATTGTTTCATATCATGGAGCTCCAAGAGGAGATCCCCGCTTGCCATCCTGGATGCTTTATAGCCGGGTCCAAAAATATCAGTCAGAGTCTTTGACACAAGGAAAGGTGAGATTGTTCGTACTGATTTGTCTGTTTTTTCTGAGTGGATCACATGAAATCGGGGAAAGTTCTGTGTTTGACGTCCAAAAAACTGGAAAACATCTTCGGTGCGCCCTCGTTTCAGACGGCGATCATGGAGTGGGGGGAAAGGTTCAGCCATAAGTATTGGTGCGTTTTTCGGCAGCGACGCCAGCCACCCACCATGGAGCCCAACGAGGGGACGCTGCAGAAACTGGAAAAGCCAGGTCCTGCAAACGCCAGCTGTACGCCACTACTATAACCAAATATGGAGTATCCAAGGTTGGCTACCCACACAAGGTTAACCCTAGCTGCCTGGGAAAACGGAAGTAAAAGGGAAGTGAAAAGAAGACAGGATAGATTGAAAGTGAGAGAGAAAGACGAAGATTTAAGAGGAGGACAGGAAAAGGCAACTGCCGATTTCCCCTGGGTGGGTCAGCCCAGGGGTGCCGTCTATGTGAAGCAGAGGCCGAAGAGGTGTGTTGCCTCCGCCGGGGGGCCTTAAAGGTCCGAACACCCGGCATCAGCTCAACCTCCAGGATCCCCCTTTCCCCAGACACGGCTAAGCCACGCACGGCTACACGCGGGAGGGTCCAACCCTCATGTGCTCGGGTACGTGGTGGCGCAACTCACCAAACGCCTGCTGACGCAGACGCCCCTGCGGGGGAGTGAGTGAGTGAGTGAGTAAACTTTTATTGTTCGTAAGGGGTGACACCGGAGCTCCGGTACCGCTCGTAGGCGTCCAGGGAGCCCGATGTCACCCCAAGGGGCAGGGGTTAGTAGACGAAGCGGCTTGCCGCTTCAGCTGCCAGACGGACAATGTTGGCCTATGCCGCCGGGTCTTCGCTATGAAGCGCGGTCTCCCATGCTTGTTCATCCGTGAATAAATTATATCCCGGGGAGTAGCTGCACTCCCATAGGATATGCCTTAAAGTTCCTATCTTATCACAGAATCTGCAGAATTGGTCCTCCGGATTTCCCGTTTGCGTGAGGTATCTCCATCTGGGAGACATGTGGTTCTTGGCTTGCATGCGGCGCCAGGTGACCGCCTCTGCGGACGTGAGGGACCTATCCGGGAGTGGATATTTCCGGCGTCCTAATCTGTAGTGCTCTGTGATCTCGTGGTAGGTCACGAGCACCTCGACCTTAAAGTTAGGTTGAGGCCGCCGTCCCCCCCGGATAATGTGCGCTCGGGCAAGGGCGTTGGCGGCTTCGTTTCCTGTTATGTTGCAGTGAGCGGGGGCCCAGGTTATGGTGATCCCTCTATCTATGTGACCTTTCGATAGTATGCTGTACGCGTAGTCTGATATTTTGCCTCTGCAGAAATTTCTTACTGCCGATTTACTGTCGCTAACGATCACCCTCGCGTCCGTGCTAACGCACGCCAGAGCGATCGCTGCTTCCTCCGCTGCCGTGGCGTCTACTCCGCTTGTATATATCGCGCCCTGTTCTACTCCGGACCCGTCGACTACCACTGAGACGGAGCTTCCGTCTCCGCCAAGGGCGGCGTCTGTGAAGGCAACCATCTCGGGTGGCATTCTGCTTAGCTTTGTTGTCAAGTGTTTGGCTCTGTGCTGGCGTCTTTCCTGATCGTGTTGTGGGTGCATGTTCTTAGGTATCGGTGCGACCGTGAGAGCTTTCCTAATTTTGGACTCAATGTGGAACGTCTGATATTTAGTTCCTCTGTTCGCTTGTAGTCCTACCCAGTTTAGTATCTGCTGTCCTGTCTCGCTTAGACTCAGGCGTTCGAGTTGTGCCGTTCTCGTCGCTTCCGCTAACTCCTGCCATGTGTTATGCACCCCCATTCCCTCTAGGGCCTCAGTTGAGGTCGAGATTGGTAGTCCCAGTGCACGTTTCGTGCATTTCCTTATTATTACGTCTAACTTGTTTCTTTCTGCTTTTTTGATGTTAAGAAATGGGGTTGAGTAGCAGATCCGACTCAAGATGAAGGCCTGGACCAGCCTTAACTTGTTCTTCTCCTTTAGCCCTCTGCCTCTGGCCGAGATTCTTCTAACGATGCTTACCACTTGGTTTGCGTGCACGTCTAGTTTAGCTATAGTCGTGTGGTTGTTTCCTGTTTTGCTTATGAGCATGCCCAGAATTCGGATCTCATCTACTTGCGGAATTTCTTTCCCGTCTAAGTCTATCGAGATTCTGGGAGGAGATGCGTTGTCTGTCCTCGTCCTGGGCCTGATTAGTAGTAGTTCTGACTTCGTCGAGGAGCAGCTCAGTCCTTTACTTTTGGCATGGAAGTCTATGATGTCGGCTGCCCGCTGGAGCCTTTCTTCGATAGACGCATCGCTGCCCTCATTGAGCCAAACGTTGACGTCGTCTGCGTAGACACTCGTCTTTAGTCCTTCGATCTTTCCTAACTTTCGCGGGAGGTATTTCATAACTAAATTAAATAGGAAGGGGGATAGGATGGCTCCTTGCGGGGTGCCCCTGTTTCCTAATTTAATCTCTTCTGAGCTGAGGCTCTGCATGTGCAGGGTCGCTGTTCTATCTTTGAGAAAAGATTTTATGTAGTCGAAAGTCCTCTGCCCTACGTTAACATCTGACAGGCCGTCGAGGATGGCAGAGTGGCTGACATTATCAAACGCTTTGGTTAAGTCTATGCCCAGTATTGCTCTCGTATCTTTGGTCTTTCGTTTGTCTATAATATCATGTTGCAGTCTTAGCATGGTATCTTGAGCGCTAAGGTGCGGTCTGAAACCTACCATCTCGTGGGGCCAGATGCTGTTTTCTTCCGCGAATCGACTTAGTCGCTTCTGAATTACTTTCTCCATTAATTTGCCTAGACACGAGGTCAGTGAAATAGGCCTGAGATTTTCTATACCCGGGATTTTGCCCTTCTTATGGATTAAAATGATGTTGGCATGTTTCCAATCTTTAGGGACTTCCCCGGATTCCCACACTTTGTTCAGATAAGCTGTAAGGTGAACTATAGAGTCGTCGTCTAAGTTCCTTAGCATACCGTATGTGATCTTGTCTGGGCCAGGGGCTGTGTTCTTTTTGATGTCAAAGAGCGCGGCTCTGACCTCTGCTACTAGAATTGATTCGTCCAGCAGCGGATTCTCCGCTCCCTGATATTCTGTATCCGCTGCCGCGCATGCGGGGCCTATGTAGATTTCTTTAAGTCGGTCGATGAGCTGTTCATCGGTTCCGTCAAATTTGTATCTTGCCTTGATTTGCTCTATGTTGGCGTGGGTTTTGGTGTTGGTGGGGTCTATGAGGTGGCGCAGCATCTGCCACGTGTTGGGACGGCTCATATTCTTTTCTAGCTCGTCGCACTTTTGATCCCACCTTTTCTCTTCTAGTTTGAAGGCGTAACTCTCTATTTCTTTATTGTGCTCGGCTATTTTCTTCCTTAGGTTCCGGTTCCACTTCTGGCGCTTTAGCTTATTCTCGAGGGTTGTTTTTCGGTTCCACATATTTCTAAGCTTGTTGTCTAATCTGAATGGGAGGTCCTCGCCCTGTACCGTTTCGGTGGCCTGTTTCACGTGTGAGACGACGGTTGAGGTCCACTCTGTTATGTCTCCGATTTCGCCTAAATCTGCTGTTGATCTGATATCCCTGAATTTATCCCAGTCCGTTGCGGTGGTCTGTTTTGGCTTATGTACGGGCACCCCTAGTTTCCTATCGATTTGTATTTCAATTATAAAGTGATCGCTGCCGAGGTTTTCACCCGTGTTCTTCCACGATGTTTTTCCCGTCCTGTGCCCTAGTGTTAGGTCCGGTGTTGTGTCACAGCAGATGCTGTTACCCGTTCTGGTTGGCTCGTTCGGGTCCGTTAGTAGCGAGAGTCCTGTCTTCTGAATGGCTTCCCACAGCATTCTACCTTTCCTGTCAATTTTGGTGTAGCCCCATTCGTGATGCTTTGCATTAAAGTCCCCTAATACCAGCAGGGGGCACGATTTTGCTGCCCTCAGCGCTTTCTTAATTGCGGTCTCGAACTGTGCCTTTTTGTGGCGAGGGGGGCTGTATGCGTTCAGGACAAATATGCTTCCCCTATTCTTTTTGCCGGTAAGGATTTCTACGAGTACAGCCTCCACTTCGTCCGTGCTCACGTCGTGTTCAATTACCGCTATGTTATTCTTAACTAGGGTGGCTACTCTACAGTTCTCCCCTCTCCCGTTGTCGAATGTGCGGTACCCTGAAATTTTAATAGGGGGTTTTCCTGTTTCTTGTAACGCCACGGCAAGCGGAGGCTCTCCTTGATTTAGAATGTGCTGTTGCAGCAACGCCTTTTTCTTTTTGAAGCCCCTGCAGTTCCACTGCCAAATCATAGTTCCTGTCCTGGCCATGATGAGGAAGAGCGGGCGGCTTCCGAGCTCGAGGGAGGCTCCGGATTAGGATGAGTTCGTTCTTCGCCTCCTAGTGCGGTCAGAAGTGCGTTCATATGATCTGATATAGCCTGGAGTTTCTTATCTATGATAACGCTTAGTTTGATTAGCATGCTTTCCTCGTGTTCCTTGAGGCGTGCCTCTAGCTCGTCTTCGTTAATCTTTCTGTTCATTTTTTTTCTTCTCTCGAGTGGAGGCGTCTCATGCCCCTCTGCCTTTCTTTTTGCGGTGCCTACCGTATCTACTACCATGCTACCCTCGTCCTGCGCCTGGGGGGCGGCTATTCTCTGGACTGGGGTAAGCGGCCTTGTTGGCTCCGCCTGCGTAGCTCGCACTGTTGGGTTCGTTAGCTGCCCAACTTGCTCTTTGAGTTGGTTTACTGTTTCCGTAAGGGTTTTGATTATTTCTCTTAGTTGGCTATTTTCCTCGTCTCTCTTTTCTATCTCTTTCTTAAATAAATTGGCCTGTGCCTCTAATTCTGGTGTCCTACCTTGGGAGACCGCGCTTGCAAAGCTGACAGGCATACCAGAGTGGGTCCGCTTGTCCCCTGGTTTCTGGAGGCCTGGCCAGTGGGTCTGGTTGTCCCTGGGTGGCGGCCTGGATGCACTTCTGTCCCTGGACTCGGATCGTTGCTTCTTGGCCGCAGGCGGTAGCGCGACCTTCGATGTCGGCCTGCTTCTGCCCGCGGTCGCCCCTCCCTTTTCTTGTTCGGCCCTGGCCTCGGCCCGGGCCGCGTCGCGTTGTTTAACCCAGTGGGGCTTCCTGTAGAGTTCCCTGCAAGTCGGGTCCCCTAACTGATGCTTCTTCCCACAGAGCAGACACTTCGGCTCGCAGGCGTGCTCCTCCGGCGGATTTCTTAGCCCGCAGCCTCTGCAGCGGGTGCTTCTTGGATCTGGGCAGACGTCTTGTCTGTGTCCAATCTTGCCGCATGCGTAGCACACGTCGTACTTTTTCTTATATAGGTGACATGGAATCCATTGACTGAAAAATTTTACGGTCTTCGGTACTTCCAGATCTTTGAAGTTAATGATGACCGATTCGGATGACCTTCCTAGTCTTCTTACTGCCGTATACGTTGGATTCCGTGGGTTGTCCAAGGCCTTGTGTATTTGTTCTTCTGTCAGCTCTAGGTTAATCCCGTAGATGACGCCTTTTCCCCCCTCGGGCATCGCCGGGTGGGCAGTCATTTCGATATCTTCTTCTCCGGCACGAATGTTCTTGATTTTGGCGAATGCCTCTGCCCTTTCCTTGTTCGGGGTTGATATTAGGATCGTTTGGTTGTTTTTGTTGAAGACAATGTCCTCTTCTGCCATGGGAGGTAGCCCTGCCGCCTCCAGGATGGCGTTTCCGGCGAAAACCCCCAGCTTCTTCTTTATGCTGTCGATTCCTCCTGCTGGTCGGAGGATAATCTTCTCTGTGCCCATTGGCAGGCGAACTTCAAGCTTGTCTACCGCCCTCTCTGCCATGGCCTTGTTTTTCTTCAGGTTTAGGTGCTTTAGTTCCCTTCTTCTTGCTAATACTTCTTCCACCTTCTCCTCCGGGACGTATCTGCCGCCTATGGAGCGGCACCAGCCCTCTTGGGTTTCTTCTTTATCGGCGAAAGCGCCGACGTCCATCTTTTCTCCTTCCTCCTCTTCTACGTGGGGAGGTCTTCTTTCTGCATGATTTCCATCCGAGGACGTTGGCTGTACGTCCCTTCCTGCAGTTGCCACAGTTGTTGCAACTCCATTTCTTCGCTCTCCTGTCGGCGTCTCCGCCGACGCTGCAACCGCTATCCGTGGCTGCGTCTTGCTTGGGCCGGCGCAGCAGCTGTGCGAGCTGCTATTCCGTTGCGTTGCCTCGGCGTTTCTCTCTTCTGCCGGCGTCTCCGCCGACTCTGCAGCCGCTGTCCGTGGCTGCATCATGCTTGGGCTGGCGCAGCAGCTATGCGAGCTGCTACGCCGTTGCGTTCCCTCGACGCTAGGCTTAGCTGGTGGCGTTGCCGCCTCGAAAATTAAAACTCTTCCAGAGATCAGAGAAGTGGTCCTACCGTGCTGATGATGGTAGTTCCGTGATCCCCTGGTGTTCGCGGTTCTTCTCGTTCTTGAATTTTCCCTGTAGGGCTCAAACTTCCGAAGATATGGACATTTACGTCGGAGCTCGATGCAAAGGCGACTTCTCTACATCGCGCCCCCTAGCGTCCTCTCCCCCTGCGGGGGAAACTTGTTCAGAACGACTCGACTCGTTTCATTCTCTCCAACTACAATCGCACTGCCAGCATAACAGCCATGAAAGCCAGCCTCTCGCTTCCGTCTCTAGCAGCCCGTCATAGAGTTATCCGCTTGAATTTATTTCATAACATACATTACGATACCTTTCTCCACGACATATTTATTCCATCACCGCCATATATGTCCCATCGCATTGACCATCGATATAAGGTAGGTACTCCATTTTGTAAAACGAAAACATTTTCGGAGTCCTTCCTTCCGCGCACAGCAATCGAGTGGAACCAGCTTCCTCATGACATTGTATCAATCATTGATAACCAACGTTTTCGCGAAGCACTAACAACTATTACTTAAGTACATGCCTGTTCGAAATTGTTATTATTACTCACTGTATCTTGCTGTTGTATTTGTTTGTATTGTCCCGACTCCCCTCTGTAATGTCTTTGGCTTTGAGGGTAAATAAATAAAAAAAATATTCTAAGCGTAGCGATAGTAACGAGCACATTCGTCAGTTGTGAAACTCTAAACTGACTACTCACAGACCACCACCTCCATACAACTTATGTAGATGAATTCTCGTGCCTTCGAAAGCACGACAACGCCAGTTCTTCATCTGGATATTTACATGTATATGAAACTCTAGGGCAACATGGAAGACACGCGAACGCATATAGCTGGTGGTCTGATATATGTTTCTAGAAGACGGCGCTCATCTATATTGTGAAATCAGCCGATCTCCCGCAGCAACTGCACTGAACGAATTAAGTACAACGACGTTCCGAGTGTATTAAATGAGAATTTTTGCCGCAGATAGTAGCATACACGAACTAGTATGTTAAAGGCTTATTCTTAATAAGCTATCCAAATAATGGCAATTCTACTTTACGTGAAAGCTGGGGAAGTGCGGAGCAGAGATTCGCCGGTGTTACCCTTGTGTATATCTTGCTTTATTATGTGTGTATATTGTGTTTAGCAATCCATAATCCCTTTTGACACCTTTGCTGAGGCACAGCTGGTGGGAAGCCGCCACGCACATGGAGCCACAGCCTTTGCTGATGATAGGTAGAAACGATTTTAACCAAATCCTGTTAATTCATGCGCTTAATGCTTGATTATGTTAGTTTACCTTGAACCGGCTTTGATGAATTCTGCAGTTGTTCTGACCCTGTTTTGAGCACTTGTTTTTGAGCGTGATCACGTGACAGATGCCGTCGCCGACAGCCCGGGCCCCGAAATTGCTTCGCACTTAAAACAAAATTTTCCCGCGTGTACTATCGACCAAAAAAGTGTAATGACCACGGGATCTAAGAAAACGCTAAATGGCGTATGAGAAACGATGCAACGTCGCGGCCGGTGGCAGTCGGCAGAGTGGCTGTTTCAGCATAACGGTTCAAGTGATCCACTGCAACAATAATCCAGCGGTTTTCTGCTGGAGTGGACGGTAGCGGTATATATATATATATATATATATATATATATATATATATATATATATATATATGTCAATACCAACACTATCACAGGGCCGGCCAGGGCAGGGAAGGGGTTGGGACGCCTAGACGTGTCCGGGAGGTAATTTTCGGCGTTGGAACTGAGCCAAGGAGCGAATGAACTTTCGCACGTAGTTATACATGCCGCGCCAATAAAACCGGAGGCGTAGTTCAGAGCAGGTCTTGAAGAGGGTGGCATGTGCGCACTGTGGGTCTGCGTGGAAAGCGTCGCATATAATGTCACGGAGATGGCGGGGTGTCACAAGGAGCCACTTGCGACCGTCAGAAAGGTAGTTACGACGATAAAGAAGTCAATCGCGAATGCATAAGTGGGTAGCCTGGCGGCGAAGAGTGTGAGATGGTGAAGAGTTGGATGGACCAGAAAGGATGCTGCTCCTTTTTGGTTGAGGCTGGTGGAGGTGTGAACCGCGAACCTCCACCACTTGCAAAGCGAGAGAGAAAGCTCTTGTTTGCACCGGTCAGAGAGTATGGGTGATCGGGGTGAGACGCAGCTCCTCCTTTCACTGTCCACCCCCCCCCCCCCCCTAGACGTTGGCTGGAATAAGTTGGCTTCCGGCGGCGGCCTGGGCTTGACCGATGACTTGTTATCGGCTTTGTTCTCCCTGGCTATGGAGGGAGGTTTCCGATGTCTCTTTGTGCCCATGTAGAAATTTAGGGTCGCCATGCCTTCACAGTTATGCACATGGAAGAGTGCACCTCAGGATGACATTTGTGTAGGATATACGGGTTTGGAAAGGTACCCGTCTGCAGTTTTCGCCAGATTACTTCTTCCTTCTTTGTGAGAGATCTATGGGGGAGGGGAGGAGGAAGGGTTCTCCTGCCCATTCTATAATCTTCTAGAATTTCTCTGTATGTGGTTAAGTCTCGGTTTTTGGACAGGGAGTACTCTGCCTGCGCTGGGGCCCGGTGTGTGAGTCCTCACGCGACCTCGTTGGCGATCTCGTTCACTGTGAGTCCACTATGGGCGGGCGCCTATCATATTGTTACGGGGAGTATTTACCAGTAAATAGTAGCGCTTGTCTAGTCAAGACTCCACAGAGCGCACTGGTTCCAGCAGGTTTCAGTCTGACAGAAGAGCCTCTGACCCAGCCCCACTACAACGTCTTTGTCTTTGCCATGGCTCGAGACATTATCCCCGGCCGATGAAGACCGTCCCGGTGCTTGCTGTGGTCAAAATGGGTTATCACAGTTGTAGTGTTTGAGGCGGCAAACATGTACGATGTCACTTCGTGGGGCGGCAGTCGATGAGGTGGATGCCATGGGAGATATCTCATAGGTGACAGGAGTCACCTGGCGCAGCACGCGGTAGGGCCCGACGTACCTCGACATTACCTTTTCACAAAGGCCGACACGACGAGATGGGAGCCAGAGGAGGACGAGAGAGCCCGGTGGAAAATCAGTATCCCGGTGTCGACGATCGTAAGTGGCCTTTTGTGCGGTCTGCGATGACGAGAATCGAGTGCGGGAGACTGTGCGCGCGACGAGCGCACGCGTGATGGCATCTTGCGCATAGGAAGTTGTGGACGGGGAGGCTGGATCAGAAGGGAGCAAGGTGTCAAAGGGTAGTAAGGGATGGCGTCCAAAGAGAAGATAGAAGGGTGAGTAACCGGCAGTTTCATGACGCGATGAGTTGTATGCAAATGTGACGAACGGAAACGCAACGTCCAAATCGTGGTGGTCATCGGAAACGTACATGGAAAACATGTCGGTCAGTGTACGGTTGAGGCGTTCGGTGAGTCCATTGGTTTGAGGGTGATATGAGGTCGTGAAGTTGTGGTGAGTAGCCCATGATCGAAGTAGATCGTCAACCACATGAGAGAGGAAGCAGCGACCGCGATCTGTGAGCAGGTGACGTGGAGCACCATGTTGGAGGATGACGTCATACAGTAGGAAGTCGGCTACGTCTGTGCCGCAGCTGGTTGGCAACGCTCGAGTAATTGCATATCGAGTGGTATACTCCGTAGCGACTCCAATCCATTTGTTGCCTTTCGTGGAAATTGGAAAGGGACCGAGCAAGTCCAGGCCCACTCGATAAAACGGCTCGGTTGGAACGTCAATTGGCTGAAGTAGACCAGCAGGTTGGGTCGCAGGTTTCTTGCGACTCTGACACAGGTCACAAGATGTTACGTAGCGGCGAACGGACCGATAAAGGGCCTTCCAGAAAAAACGTCGTCGTATGCGATCATAAGTTCTCGAGACGCCTAAGTGCCCGGAAGTGGGGGCCTCATGAAACTAGACGAGGACGTCTCTGCGCAGATGATGCGGGACAACGAGCAGGAGTTCTGCGCCGTTGGGGTGCATGTTGCGGCGGTAAAGAACGTTATCCTGAAGCGAGAACATGTTGAGTGAAGGGTCTATGGTGCCGGATTGCAGACGGTCAATAATAGAGAGCAACGATGGATCTCTACGTTGTTCGTCGGCCACATGGATGAAGTCTGTTATCGCCAAGACATAGGTGTCGGGGTCTGTTTCAGTGGAGTCGGGTGGTTCAACGGTATGGCGGGAGAGGCAGTCGGCGTCATTGTGTAACTTGCCAGATTTGTACACTGCCGAGAACGTGTACTCCTCTAATCGCAATTCCGAACGACCGAGCCTCCCTGTGGGGTCTTTAAGTGTCGAGAGCCAGCAGAGCGCACGATGGTCTGTTATGACCACGAACGGCCGTCCATATAGGTACGAACGGAATTTCGCGACAGCCCAGACAAGAGCTAGGCACTCCCGCTCAGTAATGGTGCAATTCTTCTCCGATGGTGACAGAAGACGACTAGCATACGCAATCACACGGTTGACTCCGTTCTGTGTTTGGGCGAGAATAGCACCAATACCATGGCCGCTTGCGTGGGTGCGAAGTTCTGTTCTAGCAGCCGGGATCGAAATGAGCCAGCACAGGTGGTGAAGTGAGGGCAGAAATCAACGACGCAAAGGAAGTCGCTTGTTCCGTGCCCCAACAAAAGGGCCGCATCCTTTTTGAGTAGGTCCATGAGGGGTGGAGCAACGTCCGCGAAGTTGAGAACAAAGCGGCGAAAGTAGGAGCACAGCCCAAGAAAGCTGCGTACTTCTTGCGTGGACCGCGGAACCGGGAAGTCGCGGACGGCACGGACCTTGTCAGGGTCCGGTTGCACGCCAGTAGCGTCGACTAGGTGTCCAAGTAATTTGATCTGGCGGCGCCCAAAGGTACACTTAGATGAATTGAGCTGGAGGCCAGAACGCCGAAATATGTCGAGAATGGCTGACAGACGAGGGAGGTGGCTGTCAAAGCTGGGCGAGAAAACGATTACGTCATCCAGATAACAAAGACAGGTTGACCAATTCAGACCACGTAGAAGAGTGTCCATCATGCGTTAAAAGTTGCAGGAGCATTACACAACCCAAAAGGCATAACCTTAAATTGGTAGAGGCCGTCGGGTGTGATGAATGCGGTCTTGTGACGGTCGCGCTCATCGACGGAAATTTGCCAGTATCCCGAGCGGAGGTCTAGCGACGAGAAATATTTGGCACCATGGAGGCTGTCGAGCGCTTCATCAATTCGTGGACGAGGATACACATCCTTCTTCGTTACCTGATTAAGATGGCGATAATCGACGCAAAACCGCCAGCTGTTGTCCTTCTTTTTCACAAGCACTACAGGGGATGCCCAGGGGCTAGAAGAAGGCTCTATCACATCTTTATCAAGCATTTTATCAACCTCCTTTTGTATGACTTGGTGCTCAGAGTGAGACACTCGGTAAGGGTGCTTGTGAAGGGGGCTGGGGTCTCCAGTGTCGATGCGGTGGGCCACGACTTGTGTACGGCCTAATGGAGTGTTCTCAACATCAAATACGTCAAGGTACGAAAATAGGACACCACGGAGTGCTTCACTTTGGGACGGCAAGAGGTCGGGGGATATCATTTTGTCCAGAAGTGCCTGGGTTGGCGCCGGTATGACAGGGTGGGTCATGGGCTGAGCGTCAGCAGTCAATGCAGAAACAGCACATTCTTCCAGAGGTGACAGTTCGGCTAGTGAAATTCTTTGAGGAAGAACATGGGTAGAAGTAGAAAAGTTGAGGACTGGAAGCAACGTTTTGTTGCTGGCAATAAGCACTACGGTATGAGGAAGTGCGATGTTGCGCGAGAGGATCAGATCTGTGAGGGGAGCGACCACATATTCACCATCAGGGACGGGGGGAAACGATGACACAATGGACGTAGGTAGCAGCCTGCGCGGGTAGTCGTAGAAACTCCATGGAACGTATGCGAGTGTTACTTGATGCAGCGTAATCAGGACACAATTGCAGTTCGAGCCGCAAAATGCCAGTAGAACAATCGATGAGGGCAGAGTGGGCGCTCAAGAAGTCAATACCAAGAATGACATCATGTGGGCAAGTGTCTAGAACAGCGAAAAGAACAGAAGAGTGGTGATCGGCAACAGTAACGCGGGCAGTGCACATACCAAGAACCGGTGTTCGGGTGCCGTCAGCTACTTGCACAGTAGGAGAGACGGCAGGTGTCAGCACTTTGCGTAGGCGGCGTCGGAGCGTAGAACTCAGAACAGATATGTGGGCGCCAGTATCAATGAGAGCAGTAACGGGCACACCGTCGACGAGAACACCGAGCAAATTGCGTCTGGAAGTAGGGTTCAAGAGAGGTTTTACGGTCCTTGTCGTCAATGCAGCCTCACCTCCCGGACCTGCACTGGCTAGTTTCCCGAGTGGTGGCCAGAGCGACGGCGTTGAGGGGAGCGCGACTGGCGAATTTGAGGGGACGGCGATCGGCTGGACGAGTGTCCTTGTGCGGCAACATCGGCGTAGGTCGATTCAGAGCGCTAAGATAGACGGTGAGGATCACGGGCCGGAAATTGGTCGTCGAGACGAGATGTGCTATAGTACTGGCCACGATCTTGGCGGCGGTCACCAGGGAAGCTTGGTCGGTAATTCCGACGATTGCGGCAGTGGCGTGAAATGTGGCCGACGCGAGAGCAAGAAAAACAGATTGGTTGATCGTCAGGCGTCCTCCACTCAGATGGGTTTCGGTAGCGGGGTGTGAACCGGGGAGCAGAAGCCGCAGCAGCAACAATTGGGGCGGCGTGGTGTTGAGTGGGAGGACTGGAAGGGCACATGGGCGGAGGAGCATAACTGGTGGCTTATGGAACTAGGACGCCCATATTTGCAACCTCTTGACGGACGACGGCCTGAATGAGGGATATTGTTGCCAAATGGTCGTGACCAGGTGCCTGATAAGCGGCTGGAGCCATGGCTTCGAGCTCCTGGCGAACAATCCTGGCCAAGTGGTTAGGCCTCGAGAACGGAGGGGGCGTCATGGGATCTTCGCACGAAGTCTGTGTTTCTGTGGTCTGTGTGTCTGTGTTCGGGAGTCTGTTAAAGCGCTGAGTAATCCGTCTGCTTTTTGCTTGTTCAAACCGCCTGCATTCTGTGATGATGGAGTCAACCGTGGTTCAGTGCTTACACAGGAGTATGTTGAAGGCATCGTCAGCTATGCCTTTCAACACGTGGCCAACCTTGTCCGCCTCTGGCATGTCTTTGTCAATTGTGCGGCACAAGGCTAGCACGTCTTGGATGTATGCGACGTACGATTCCGTGGACGTCTGAGCTCTGGCCGCCAGCTCGTGCCGGGCTGTCATTTGTCGCGCAGCCGATCGACCAAACAATGCGCGTATCTTCTCCTTGCAGACGTCCCAACTCGTCAGTCCTTCTTCGTGCGTGTTATACCACACGCGAGCCGTGCCCCGTAGGTAAAAAATGACGTTGACGAGCATTAGGGTCTCATCCCACCTGTGGTGCTTGCAGACGCGCTCGTACAATAAGAGCCAATCGTCGACGTCATTGTTGTCCGTGCCGCAAAACGTGCCGGGGTCGAGTGGCTGTGAAAGGACCACGGTTGTTGGAGCCGCGGGGGCGGGCTGCGATGACTGCGGACTGTCCTCAGCCATGGAGGCAGGAGAAACGTGGCGTCCGCTCCGAAGATCCAGGGCCGGGTGGAATAGAACCCGCAACCTCCACCAAAAAGATGTTACGGGGAGTATTTAATTACCAGTAAACGGCTAGCGCTTGTCTAGTCAAGACTGCACAGAGCGCACAGGTTCCAACAGGTTTCAGTCTGACAGAAGAGCCTCTGACCCAGCCCCACTACAACGTCTTTGTCTTTGCCATGGCTCGTGACAATATTCTAATTAGGTCGTTGTGTACGTTCTCCTTACCTGCTTGCAGAATTTTGACGGCTTTTTTGGACACCTTACCGGTGTCATAGGCTTTGAATGCAGTTTTAGAGTCGGTGATGATTATTCTGGATGATGGGTTCGTGATTGCCAGGGCAATCACCGCCATCTCTGCCTCCTCTGGTGAAGTATGTCTCACGCTACAGCTCGAGATTAGCTCGCCTTTGTCGCTCACTACTGCTTACAAACCTCGATGTCAACTCCCTCCAGAAACTAACGGTATTCATGCAAAAGTGTTGGGATCGGGGTGAGATACCCGGGGAGTGGAAGAGAGCAAATCTAGTCCTCATCCCCCAACCAGGGAAAGAACATAAACTTGCTAAGAGGTTTATTAGCAACAGAGCGAAAGCTTTAACACGTATACGTAGCACCCGTCGCGCAAGAAAGAGGCCCGAGGGTTATGAGACGCTTATCGGTTTGGCTTCGCACCGTCGGAAAACTGGGCCCGCACAAAGCGCGTGGGTAATGGAGCAAAATTACAGTACTACCGGTAGCTGGCCACTCTGTGCGCCTCGGAAACTGCGTCAATGTGGTCGCTATATTTGACGGTGTTTTTCCCCGTCAAATTTGGCACGCAGTCTGGCAACATTGGCCCCAAAGTCTGGCAACAGACTTCTACAACATCAGTCAGAACTTTGCTCCACTGATGTTGTTTCTTCGTTTCAAATAAATAAAATTCGAAAGGCGACTACAAGTGAAGTTGAAGTCGACGAAAGATAATTTATTCGTGGGCGACTTTAGGTTCAGAAGGTTCATACATATGAAGTGTGTGTGATTTATTGAAATAACCTGCGCTGGAGCAACGATGTTTCATCGACGTCAACTAGAGGTTGAATCGCCATCCATATTTTTGTTGGCAGTTATCACCACCATCCTTGTCGCCGTCGTCACCATGATCACTGTCATCACAACCCAATCATAACCCCAAGTAGCCGATAACCAGTGTTACTACACTGTGCCCTGTGGCCCCAGTGGCCCATATCCAGTGCACAAAGTAAAACTTAAGTTTAGACGGCACTGTCTTCGAGATCGGCCCACGTAAGAGCCTCGAAACAGGTTTGAAACAAGTTCGAAACACGTGTACTCAATACGAATAAGTGATGATAGAAGCTGATACAAGCTGATTTGTCGGCTGCGGAACTCGCCTGCCGCGCGCTGGGCAGTCGGCAAAATACATTCAAGGAAAACCCTAAGGTTGAAGGCACAAAAGCTTTGCTATAGGTCTATAAGAAAAGGAATACCAGGGAGAGCACGCAATGAAGACCATAAACGGCAGGATAAGTTGTCGCTGGAGGAGTGCGTGGTTTCTCTTATTCTTTGCACGCCCATGTACGTTTAGCCGAATGCTGGTGTAGTGTGCACTAAAATTCAAAATTTGTCCTTGTACATTCGTATTGGTGCCATGTAGCGTTTTCCAGCCTGTTCTATTTTTGATATACAGTATACCGACCACGATAGCGAAATCACATGAACATTGCAAAAGCGGGCATATGCAAGGTCAACCACCATCAGAAGCCTTTGTCCAGCTGTAATGCGCCAGTATATAGCAACTTAAGAGCAAAACCTGTACCCATATGAATACAGGGAATTGTACTTATCCACGTATGATCAAGGGCGAGCCAAGTGGGGCTTATCAGCTGCCACTATCGACGACAGGCTCGTTTCAATCACGCCGGCAAGTTATAATATTCTATTATTTTTACATCCTAACGTCTGCTTAGAAGCCTTGACGACACTCTCTTCTCCAGAAAGAAATCAATGCATTTAGACAAAACAGGTCTGCTATCGACGAAGTCGTATCCCTCGCCTCGTCGATTGTAGAACTTAGCCGTGGACACAAGCCTGTCGCCATTTTTCTTGATACCACAGCAGCACTTGACTCTGTGTTACACGACTAATTACATGATGTTGTGGTAACTATACGATTTCATGGAAGGCCACAGACGTGGATTGCGCACTATCTGAAAGGACGGCATTGTTCATGAGCACTCCATACAGCCCGACTGCATATTATGCTAACCTGCCGTTGTTGCTTAGTGGCTATGGAGTTGGGCTGCGAAACACGAGGTCGCGGGATCGAATCCCGGCCACGGCGGCCGCATTTATATGGGTGCGAAATACGAAGACACCCGTGCACTTAGATTTAGGTGCACGTAGTCCAAATTATTCAGGAGTCTCCCACTACGGCGTGCCTTATAATAAGATCATGGTTTTGGCATGCAAAACTCCATAATTTATTTTACTATTATGCTACCATGAAGGGCGTGCCACAGGGCGCTGTATTCGGCCGTTGATGATTCATTTGTGCCCATATTCACCCAAAACAAATCGGCGTTCGGTGTTTACATTACAACGTATGCAAATGACAGCTGCATTTACTGCGGAACTGGGCCCTACAGAAAACGTTACGCCTCTCAGCAGCGGCCAAAGAAAGCGCTCAATAACACCTTCACTTATTATGCACAGACAGGTTTGCGTAAATAAAGATAGTTCACTTGGCTGTTCATTGCATAAGCCTTCTATCCTGCATTTCAGCACGACACCGCGGCATTTTTAAGGAACTTCATGTTTTGTAATCGGCGGTTATAGAGTTGTACCAAAACAGGAGGGGGAAGAACAAACATTTGTTGAAACCAGCAGTTTATTTGGCTGGGCCTAGGTGTCCCACGTGGGGACGTCGAGGTCTTGCTTCTTTGCCGCCTCGCAGGCTTGCGGGGTAGCCACACAAAGTAATAATATTTTTTGATAAAATGATGATAACCACACAAATACGTCATTTATGTAAGGGCCCTGTCGCAGAAACGAGACGAGAAAGCTACGTTCGATGCAGACGAAATCAAGATTCTTCTTGTACTTTTGGAAGAAGAAGAAGGCGCCGAGTAGTATGGACTTGGATTCATTGGCGCCTGCTTTCATCAATGTTTTCGACCGGATTTACGAATAGGAACCACGACAATTGTGTATTTATCGACGCAACAGGTAGCAAGAAACCTACCGATATCGGAATTTTATCGGTAGGCGGACCTTTCACCATTTTGCGAGTTTGTGATCTTTCGACCACTGCGAGGCGACGCGGTTAGGCCAAGGCCTAACCCCGGTGAAGTGGGGTGGGATATCCGAAGTAGAGATGGTTGAAGGGGTGGAAATCACCCACGAAGAAGCGAATCGGCCAGGATGGACCGCAGTGTTAAGAAGGAACAACAAGAAGACTCGACGTGAGGCCTCCACCTCGTAGGGCAGTGCAGCACGTTTTGGCGAGTGGGGCAACAGCCGCACCACCGTTCCGCAGGGCGTAGCGAAACGCCTCGCGGCCGCTTCAAGGTTTCTTTTACTCCCGAGGGACACTATACGCATCATTATCAGACCGAGGGATGGCCTGAATATAACAAAGGTCAGTCAAATACGTTTCGCGAAAGCCCTGGCTATAGCGGCAGCCTTGGCTCCGGCGGAAACGGAGGGCGATATCATCTGCCCCAACACAGCTCAGAATATCTTTGTGCTTTGCACGCCGCACAAGAAGAACGCAGATGCCTATGCAGGGATTCAACAAGTTCGGCTGAGCGAAGGAACGTACAGGGTGTCTGCTTACTTAGCCGCCCCGTACACCACGTGCAAGGGAGTCGTAGGAGGAGTCGACGCCGATATCAACAACGCCCAACTCCAAACGATGATTGTTAATCACCGAAACCCTGGGGCCCTGGAGGCTCGAAGAATCAAGACCACCACAACGGTTGGTGCGCTGTTCGATGGCATGAAAGTGCCAAACAACGTGTTGTGTGGCGCCAGCATGTTTCGCTGCACGTTATACAGAAGGCAAACGGATGTTTGTTACGGGTGTGGAGGCCTCGGCCAAAGAGTGTATGTTTGCCCTAAACCAAACAAGACGGTGTGCCAAACCTGCGGAACAACATCTCCAGTGGAGGGACATCAATGCATCCCAAAATGTTCATTGTGCGGTGGACAACATCCTACAGCGAACAAAAAATGTAAGGAGCCTTTCCAAGTGTCCTACATTGTCAGACAAAGGAGGCGGCGGCGCCGAAGGCGCACCAAGAAGTCACAGGTGCCTCGGGAGAGCCCATCATGTAATTCCAGCGTGTCAAGCGCGCCAAGACAGTGGCTCTCCGTCACACCAGCTGCTTGTCAACGCAGTCTCTCCGGGGGGCACTCCCGTTCCAGGGGGTGCTCCAACTCCCAGGTGATGATCCAGGAGGAGCCTACCTGGGCGGATCGAGTCAAGCCACAGACAACGACACCGAAAAAGTAACGCAGGTAGCATTGCCAGAGCAAAGAGAAAGACTCGAAGGTCGTTTTTCTCTTACAAGAAAATGCTTGTCTAAAGGCGGAAATGCAGCAAATGAGGGTCGACTTCGATGCTTTTCGAAAGGCGAACGCCCAACAAAATGTTAGTGTTCAGAAACCATTCCACCCAGTAGCAAGGTTTGCAGGCTAACAAGACCAAACGCAAGACCCCTCCTCCGCAGGACGAGTCGGATTCCATGGACACCGAATCTAGTCATGAAATTCTTGAGAATATACAGTAGTCAATGAAGCAGATTATGGAGAGTATTGGCATGCCCAACATGAGAATGGGGGTGGTGGAAACAAAGCCAGCGATCGTGGGTACACCAAACGCCACGAACCATGGTTCAGTACGGACCATGTCGGGCACGGATGATAGTAGCGCCCCTAGGGAGCTCCTAATGTAATACAGGCACCATGGCGGGGAATACTAATGAATTGGTAGTTTGGCAGTGGAATTACGCCAGTTTCCAAAGGCGCGACTCTCCACTACAACAGTATATTAAAGCACAGGCGGTCAAACCCCCTCTATTATTATTACAGGAAACTTTGTGCGCGTCTCCGTCCTTGGAGGGCTATCGAGCCATTGCTGGGCGGGATGAAAACAAATGAGGCATAGCCACACTAGTCAGTAAGAAATGCTCTTTCCAGGTGCATAGATTGCAATTAGGCAGATCCAGGGCTGAGGCACTCATCGTAGAAATCATACCCAATAGCTGGCTTAAGCAGAGCGTCTACATACTCAATGTATACAGCCCACCATCACAGCAGAGGCAGAGTTTTCACTCCAACTTAGCTAAAGCATCTTCTTTAGCTAGAGGTTGCCCGTTAATCGTGGCTGGAGATTTTAATGCCCCGCACACTGTATGAGGTTACACAAGGCAAACAGCTTAAGGAATTGATCTCGTTCGAGCGGTGGACAATTGCGCCCTGGAATTAATCACGATCCCATAGTTCACCACACGGATGGAGACGTCCGTAGCACGGGATACGACACCGGACTTGACATTCGTTAAGAACATAACCGAGGTAGCGAGGCAAACCCTTCAGGAAAGCTTGGGTAGTGACCACTTCGTCATAACTGTCTCTGTCAAGGTCAAAGTCGCGCCTCCCAGGGAGTTTCGAGTCACCGATTGGGATGTTTTCCGTAAAATCAGAAAAGACGACACCGAGGAATACGGTAGCCTAGGCGACTTATTCTAAAGAATAAAAAAAAAGATTCCGAGCAGGCTACTAAGGTGATCAGCACGTAGGTTGAGGTCCCAAGAATGGATTCGCATTCGGCGCACCTTCTGGAGGCCAAAAGCTCAATTCAGGCACGTTGGAAAACCGAGACTCAACCACAGACTCCAGAAGAAAATAGCGGAATTCAATAGAGAGATTGAAGAGTACTGCACAGAACTAGCTAAGCAACAATGGAGTGAGATGTGCTCCGCGGTGGATGGGCGAATGCGCACGGGAGGAAAGTGGAACCTCCTTAAACATTTGCTTGACGACTCGCACGCAAAAAGTAACCAAAGGCTTGCAATTGATAGGATAGTGCGGAAGCGAAGGAATGTTCAGAGACGGCCCTTATCATGCAGCTGGCTAATCGATATCGCTCGATGGGTCCGGTCTGGTCATTGGGACTATCCCAGCTACCGGGGGGGGGAAGAGGCGGGGGAGCTGGACGTCCCCTTTACAGAGGCTGAGATCAGAGAGGTATTACATAACCTTAATGGCCGCTCAGCCTCCGGGCCGGATGGTATTTCCAACCGGCTTCTTCGCAACCTGGATGATAAGTCCATCACGAAGTTCACGGAAGAAATCAACAGGCTATGGGAATCAGGCCCGGTTCCTGACTCTTGGGAGACTCCTTCGGTAGTCCTCATTTCTTAGCCAGGGAAACCTATAGCTGAGGAAAACTGCGCCCGATCTCGCTCACCTCTTCCGCGGGTAAGGTTGCAGAACACGCTATTCACAATAGGATTTCAAAGTATATCGAGTGCCGGGAAATATTTCCTTACAATATGATAAGCTTCAGACCCGCACTCTCCACACGAGATGTGATGCTTCTCATCAAACGCCAAATTATCGACCGCAGGACTAGAGATATTAGGGGAATACTCGCCCTGGATCTGGCTAAAGGATTTGACAATATCTCACATATATTAATACATGAGGCGGTCTCGGAGCTAAATTTTGGACGGAGATTCCACAGATATGTTAGATCCTTTCTTAGGTATAGAGTTGCTACCATCAAAATTGGACAAATTAAATCCAATGAGTTTGAGTTGGGGGCAAGAGGGACCCCGCAAGGGGCATTAATCACCCCTCTCTTATTTATTGTTGCCATGAGGGGACTCTCGGAGCGCCTATCCTCAGTGCAAAACATTGGCCAAGCCTTATACGCACACGAAATCACGATTTGGTGTCCAGGTGGATCAGACGCGGACGTTGAACACGCGCTACAAGAAGCACTAAATGTAACGGAAGAATTCTTAACTGAAACAGGGCTCAGCCTGTCACCTACCAAGTCTGACTTATTGCTGTACAGGCCGGCGAGACAGGGCGTTAGGGGTTTGGTTCCGATGGAACAAATACCTATTGCCTTACACACGAAGGATGGTCAGGCTATTTCTCGAGTCAACTCGATCAGGATATTGGGCCTGTTACTGGACGCCAGAGGCTGTAATGCCAAGACAATTGCCCACATTACCTCCAAAACGGAGAGTTTGCTCCGGCTCATCTCTAGAGTCTGAAATCAAAAGGGGGGACTCAGAGAGGACAAACTTCTCAGGATATATCACGCGTTCCTGATGAGTCACATTATTTATGTGGCATCTGCCCTAAATTGGACTAAGACAGAAATTAACAAAATACACACGCTCATGAGCAAGAGCATTAAAGGAGTACTGGGATTTCCAGTCACCACTACTACAAAGAAGCTTATGCAGCTGGGCATGCATAATACCGTCTCGGAGGTGATACAGGCCCAAATAATAGCACAAATTATCAGGCTATCTACATCCAAAGCCGGCAGACGATTACTGGACTCAGTCAACTTAGCTCCAAGCTTAATCAACGACCATGAGCAATCACTCTCGGAAACAATCCGGTCGTCATTCGCTGTAAGTCCTTTTCCTAGGAATGTTCACCCACAGTATACTCGTAACTTTGGGCGACGCAAGGCTCCCGCCCGGGCTATTTTAAAGAAAGTCGCAGAAAGACAGTCGAAGCTTCGCAGCATTCGTAGATGCGGCCCAATATGGACAGACCAGCAACTTTGTTTCGGCAGTAGTTCGTACGAACGGTACACTCGTCAACGCGGCTTCTTTCCGTCATAACTCCAGTGATTTTGCAGAACAGATAGCCATAGCTTTAGGAATGAGTGATCCTGAGCGTCCCAATATATACACAGACTCTCGTGCAGCCATAAGTGCCTTTGCATCGGGTTCCATCTCCCGAGAGGCGGCGGCCACCCTCAAAAATAGGGTGGTTACTAGTTTTCACTCCATTACGTGGTTTTCAGCTGACATGGGTCCGAATATTCTTCTAAATATTCCAAACCCCAAATGAGCTTGCTCATAACCGTGCGCGAGATCTCACCCACCGTGGCGGTAGGGAAGGTTTTGGGGGGCCGGACGAAATTAGGCACATCGACCCGTTACTTACTTTCCACGAGGTAGTATCTCACTATCAGTTAGAGCGGAGGAGTTTTCCACTACCTCATCCTAAGCCTAACAGGTCTCCATTGTCGACTTTTAGAATGCTCCAAGCGGGGTCCTTTGCTTCGAGGGGCTTTCTAAGTCGCATCGCCCCAAATATAGAACCAGGCTGTCCAGATTGTGGTGTGCATTTCTGTACATTGGCTCACATGTTCTGGCAATGCCCTACGTTACGTAACGCACCGTTAAACAAAGAAACGGACTGGGACAATGCCCTTAAAAGCAGCGTACTCTCAGTCCAAGTCCAAGCTGTCCAGAGGGCCTGGGAAACGGCGGAGGACCACGGTCTTCCTGCCCCTACGTGGACGCGGCCAGCGACTACTACGGACTTCCCAGAGGGGGTTCCCACGTAGTTCCTCATGACCAAATAAAGTGCATGTCTGTCTTGTGCTTTTCTTTTATAGCGTAAGCTGTTATGGGATTATTACAATAGCCGTTTCGGTTCGCGATGGTGCCCTAACCGCTATCGCCGCAAATGCGAAAAAGCACGCGTTTCCCGCCGGGATCGAACACACGCCCGCTGAGTGGAAGCCAGATACTCTACCACTGAGCCACGCAAGCGTTTGCTATCGCGCGGTGGAAAATGCCTGATGATGCAAGCGCCCAGGGGCAGTTGACCCGAGCCTCCGCCGGTATGGTAGCGCCATCTAGGTAAGGTGCCTGCAAACGCCTGCTGCGTTTGCAGGCGCAGAAGACGATATGCGATTCAGACGAGGCGCGCAACAAACGCGCTCCCGAGATGCCGAGCCTCCGCCAGTATGGTGGCGCCATCTAGTTAGGATACTTGCAAACGCGACGCGCCCGACATGTAAGTTGCAGTTCTAGGACTTGATCCGGCTCATCAGACTGCTGCGCAGAGAGCATTACAAGCATCAGCTCGCCGTCGACGCTGTGCGGACAGTTCAGATCTTTCTCGTCAAAACGAGGTGAACAGACTGCTGCAAAGACCCTGTTGTACGTGGCGCCCAAATTGGAGCTACTCTTGAGCCACTCCACCAGCTTATGCTGTGACTGTGCTGCGTGGTGTGCCGCGCAGGCCTGTTTATTTATTTTTTTTAGCGCTCGCGCCTTTGAACCCCGCCGTGTTCTTCTTTCTCGTCTTGTCCGCTCCCACGAGTTTCAATAGCTTCCACCCGCGAAAAGTTTTCGTCTCATCAGTGGAAGCAACCTTCAAGTGTGTGAAGATGTACAGGCCTCCAAACGAGCCTTCCTTTGGTTTTAGGACAATATAGCGCGGCTTCCCGTCGACTCCATAATATAGTTCAATGACCTTATCCAGGTTCCAGAAGGATCTAGGAGTGCATGCAACGAGCAACATGATATCTCTTTGGTTCACGATCATTTCTTGCTTTCTTGCGTTACACTGTTTTCTCCATTTTTTCAGATATTCCCTGTTCCATCTTTTCCTCCAATCTTTCATGATTTTTTGTTTATTTCTCCACATTTCTTCTATGCTCACCTTTTCTTTCACATTCGGTACTGTCTTTAATCCTACGCTTTCCACCTATTATATCAGCCGGCACAATAGGCAGAGGCTCATTCCGTTCGTTCTATATATTGGTCAACGGTGTCTTATTAAGGACAGCTTCAACTTCAGTTGTGATTGTTTGCATCTCTTCTCTTGATAACAGTGTTTTTTAAATAACTTTCCTCATTGCTAATTTCATGCTTCGTAACATCCTTTCATAAAAGCCTCCCCACCAATGTGCTTGTTCTGCGATGTACTTCCATTTGATTAGGTCTCCTTGGCTTTCATATTTGGAGACTTCTTCTTGTAGTTCTTTAATCATACGATTGATGTCTCTGTTGGCCTTCTTTAGCGTCATTGCGTTGTCACTGTAAATGGTGCAACATAGTCCTAGTCTCATTGTAAATCTTCGGAATCTGTGCTCTCTGAATTTTTGGGGAAATCTTCGCCTTTCGAGGTGCCTCGCCTCCCCGTCTTGCGGCCATGGACGCGGAGCACTCCAGAGGCCCCCCTGGCCAGCAGTCATCTCGGCCGTCAACCGCAAGGAAGCGAGTTGGCTCCCGCAGTGACACCGAAGACACCGAGCTGTACTCTATGTCGGAAGACGATTCATCCGACGACAGGTTCATACCCGTCCGGAGCAAGAGGGCGAAGAGAAAGATCGTCAACACATCGCCGTCAACTCCTCCGAGTACAACGACTATGAAGTCAAGGCCTGCGCGCTGGCGACACGTCATCATCTTTATACCGGAAGTACCCTCAAGCAACCTACGACTACTGAACAGGCAAGCCCTATCCATTTTTCTGGAATGTGCGGTGCCAGATGAAATTAAAGACATCAGAATAAATCCACGGAAGAATATACTCGCCATAGACGTGTACAACGTGAGTGCGCTTGGAAAACTTCAAGCAATCACGGAGCTAGGCGGCATCAAAATGCGCCCCTTTTCCCGACCGACGATACATCCATAGCCGGTGTAATTTATGACATCGACATTGCCATTCCCAATGATGACTTACCTAGCCTCATCAAGCCGGCAAACGAGGGCACTATCATTACGCAAGTGCACCGCCTTGGGAATACGCGCTGCGTAAAAGTAATTTTCAAGGGGGATTGTACACCATCCCACGTTAAAGTCGGACATTTCCGACATCCGGTTCGACCATTCATCCAGAAGCCGCTTCAATGTCATCAGTGTTTCCGGCTAGGACACGTCAAGGGCGTGTGGTCCAACTCGCTACTGTGTCCCCGTTGCGCTGAACCTCACCCAGAAGAGACCTTCGGTGCCACGGTTCTGCAGTGCGCCAACTGTAATGGCCCTCACGTTGCCTCTTCGAAAGACTGCCCCCGCATCAAGACGGAGCGCGCGGTTCTCAAGCAAATGTCCAGAGACAATTCGACACACAGGGAGGCAGCCGAAGTACTCCGGCGTCGGCGTCGACGTCGGCACCGTCGTACGTCTTCAAAGAAGGCGCATGCTCGAAGTGATAGTGCCCACTCCACGGCAGCACCACTTAGTCGCGCCGCGAAAAGGCCCACCACTTCCACGAAGGAAGCGGATAAGACTCTTTCTTTAGAGGAATGGCCTACGCTACCGAGCCGCTCCCTTGCCAAGGAACCTCAGAAGGTCGTCGTCCAACCGGAGCCTTCGCTAGTCATGGATGATGCACCTAAAACAGATCGTCAAGTCATTTCGGTTCTGCGTTCCCTCATGGACGCCATCCGAGCACTTTTAGTGGACATGGGGACAACATCTGCTCGAAGCGCACTTAAAGTGCTGGACGCCTTAAGCCCAGTGCTTCATTCCCTCAACTAGGAAGATGGCTACCCATACCCCATCCTTCCGAAAAGAAGTCAAGATCGTCCGTCATCCAGTGGAACGCCAGAGGGCTCAAATCACGCCTTTCAGATTTTCGTCAGTTTGTGTACACCAATGCGTTTCCACTCATCGTCATTTGTGAGCCCAACCTGTCGAAACCAATCAGACTGTCAGGGTACGAATTTATTAGGTCTTCAACAAATGATGCATGCAGCAAAATCATCGTTTTTGTTCGTCGTGAACTTACCTATGTTTTGCAACCAATTCCGCCCCACGACTACAATCAATATATATGCATCACAGTTAAAAAGAACAAACTATTGTTTACTCTCATAGGCGTGTATATATCGCCTTCAAGCAATTTTGAAACGAAAAGATTAGCAGATATGTTGAGTGTGTGTCCTGCCCCATGGGTCATCATAGGAGATTTCAATGCACACCATCCGGCATGGGGAAGTACAAGAACCAATTCAAAAGGACGAAGATTAGCAAGCATCGCCTACAACTATGACCTTACTCTCCTGAACGATGGTAGCCCCACCTTTCTTCGAGGCGTTACATACGGCAGCTGCCTCGACCTTGCTTTCGTCTCCAACTCTCTCGCCAAATGTGTGAAGTGGTTTCCAGACATTGAGACGCATGGGAGTGATCACATTCCCACTTATCTTAACATCAAAGGCTTGTCGTCTAGATCTGGTTCACGGAAGACCATTCGGACCATTCAATGGGCCACCTTCAAATCTGATATGGAAGATGCTTGCCGCGAGGGCCTACCATCCGGGTTAGAACAAACAATTAAAAATACGATGCAAAACGCCACCCGCATGATGACGATCTCTTCCAAGCGAAACGACTTCGACATAGAATTAGAGCGACTACGAGCACTTCGTCGCCGGGTGGAACGTCGATATCGGCGTACGAAATCAATCCATGACCTTAGGGCGGCCAGGAGGATGCAAAAGAAGATCCAACGTCGCATGGATAGATTAGCATCGGAACGTTGGGCAACGTTTTACCAGACACTAGACCCCCGCAAGCTACTGTCTCACATTTGGAAAACGGTGCAAGGTCTGCGTTGCCTTCCGGAACAGCGTTTTCCATTCAAGGCGCTCGCGCTCTTCCAAGGGCGGCAAGACATCGATGTCGCAGAGGACTTTTGTGCTAGGATCACCGACCAAGCGACTCGTCCAGATCCTCCAGCCCGAGGTGACGTCCCCCATTCCCGGGATTGCCGCATCGACCTTCCATTTACAATGGAGGAGCTCGAGGCGGCACTAGCTCTCTACAGGCGCTCTTCATCTCCGGGTCCAGATGGTATATCATACCGAGCCTTGTGCTATCTTGGAGAATCTGCACGGAGAGAATTGTTGAGCCTTTACAACTCCTCATGGCAGGAGGGAAACGTTCCTAACGAATGGAAAGTAAGCCGCCTGGTGCCACTCTTGAAGCAGGGCAAATCCCAACTCCAGCTCACCTCTTACCGCCCAATAGCGCTGGCCAGCTGTGTAGGCAAGATAATGGAACGGATGCTCCTTGACCGCCTAGAATGGTACCTTGAGCACTACAAGATTTATCCGAATTCCATGGCTGGTTTCCGACATGACCGCTCTTACATCGACAATGTAGTTGATCTCGTTTCGTATGTTCAGCACGAAAGGTCCCGTAAGCGTTTATCTGCAGCTTTATTCTTAGATGGGAAAGGCGCATACGATAACGTATTACATGAGTCCATTCTCGATGCTCTTGCGACGGTTGGCCTAGGTGGTCGAGTCTTCTTGTGGATTGCAAATTACCTATCTGCAAGATCATTCTTTGTGTTAACTGACGATGGCCCGACTACGCGACGCTATACGAGAAGAGGCGTTCCTCTAGGCGGTGCTCTCAGCCCGACGCTATTCAACCTCGCTCTTCTTGGACTTGCTGAATACTTACCAACTACCATCAAGATTTCAATATACGCAGACGACATCTGTGTCTGGACTTCGGCAGTCACACGTCCTCAGATACGTGCGCGGTTTCAAAAGCAGCAACTTTAACAGCGAGCTACTTGTGTAAACAAGGTCTCAGCATATCACCAGAAAAATGCGCACTAGTGGCATTTACTCGCAAACCAATGACGCCTTATGTCATCTCAATCAATGGGCGGACCATTTCCTATGTCAGAACCCACATGTTTCTTGGCGTAATCATTGACCGAGACATCTGTTGGAGCCCACACGTGGCCTACATGAAACGGCGCCTGACAGCAACTTCCCAGTTGTTTAAATACTTGACAGGAAAGACATGGGAGATGTCAGTAGACGCAATGCTGAAACTCTACAGAGCTCTCTTTCTCGGGTTTTTAAGATATAGTCTACCTGTACTGAACAACACTTGCAAGACAAATATTTGTGTTCTGCAGGCAGAACAAGCTCAAGCACTCGAAGTTTGCCTTGGTTTACCCAGATGCACGTCAACAGAGGCAACTATTGCAATTGCTCGGGACCATCCAATGCAAACTCACATTACGGTGGAAGCCCTGAGAACGCACATCAGACATTTTGCACGTGCCCCCTATCACCACCTTGCAACACTACCTTCGGACCGGCGCCAAGCATCGTTCTCTAAAACTATCATCATGTACAACGACAAACTTCCCTCGGGCTTCACCGCTGCATCTAAACCATCGATACCCCCTTGGTGTCTTATTAGCCCCACAGTACATCTCAGTGTACCAGGAATCAAGAAAAAATCTGAGCTGTCGTCACCTGTGCTGAAACAACTGTCTCTGCTTCTTCTACACGAGAGGTATGCGGACAGTGTACATATTTATACTGATGGTTCCACAAACCTCCCGTGTTCGTCCGGTGCTGTGGTTGTCCCAGCAAGAGCTATTGCCATTAGCTTCAGGACTGACCACCCAACGACATCGACATCTGCGGAACTAGCTGCTCTTCGGGCTGCACTTCGTTTCGTCAATCGGGAGTCACCTCGACAATGGTCAATCTTCAGTGACTCAAAGGCAGCCCTACAATCTGTGCTATCAGCTCTACGTCGCGGGCCATACGAACAGCTCGTATTCGATATTAGATACTTACTCCATCCATCACAGGAGAAAGGACACCACGTGACGTTTCAGTGGCTTCCAAGTCACTGCGGCGTCATAGGGAATGAAAACGCCGATAATGCCGCTCGGGCAGCTCTTGACGACACACAGGAAGAGGCCATACCGCTCTCACGGTCCGACGCCGCCAGCAGACTTCGAGTATTTGCAAAGGAGGTCACGCTCTCTCTATGGTGCACAACAAGCAGCCAGACCAACCGCAGCAATCGTCATTACCACCTGCCCTCTTTGATGCATCTCTGTATGCCAACTGGACTCCGCCGAAGAGAGGCCACTATGCTTTATCGCTTATGGCTAGGGGTAGCATTCACGAAATCTTATTCATTCCTCATTGGAATGGCCGACAACGCTTTTTGCAATGCCTGTCTTTGCGAGGAGACGCTAGAACATATTCTATGCGACTGTCCTGAATATAATGTTCCGAGACAGTCCCTGGCGTCCGTTCTAGCACACCTGGACAATCGACCACTGTCAATTGAAACCATCCTCACGTGTCGTCGACAGAAGACATCGCAGCTGAAAGCGACGAAGGGACTTCTTAGGTTTTTAAAGGAAACTGGCTTGGGCAAGCGGCTATGACATTGATGTCACGTACCACGCAAGAGTGACGGACTGTGACTGACGATGTGTGTGCTGTGTACGTTATGTGCTCTCTCTCTCTCTCTCTCTCTCCTCCCCATCTTTCATTCCCCCTCATCCCGCTCCCATGTGTAGGGTAGCAAACCGGTTGTGCTGAACTGGTTGACCTCCCTGCCTTTCCTTCTCCACTCTTTCCTTCTTCGGAATCTATGTAAGAATCTTTCTGTTGTCGTGTTGTCCATAACTTCGAGATGTACAGCTCGTGTAGTAACACATACAAATATTACAACATACTGTTTTGTAGTGCCTTTCATCGCTTCCTTTAAGAGCAACGACCCCGCGAAATTCAGAATGATCACTTCCAATGGTTGCCCCTCATTGAGTGTGTAAGCAGAAAGTGGGACTGTTTCTTGGTGCAGTGGTCTGGCGTCAAATCGTTGGCACTCTAGACATCCATGAATTACCTTCTTCACCAGCTGTGTTCCTTGTATTATCCAGTACTTAGTTCGAAGCTGTGATAATGTAACTATTATTCCTCCATGCAGCGTGAGTTGATGAATATGGCCTACCAGCAGCTTTATATCAGTCGTCCACTCTGGTAGCACAATAAGATGTCTTTCGCTGTATGTTAATCCACTTTCAATTAGGCGACCTTTGGGTCTGATCAGTTCCACGTTATCTTTCCATGAAAGTCTGACTGAATATCGCTTCTCTTCAAATTTTAAGTGCCTCTTGAAGTACTGAATCACTTCCTCTTCTCTCTTGTCTTCCTTCTCAGTGCATTTTATGCTTAGTGTTTGAATATCTCATATATGTGTGTGTTCTGTCTGCATGTCAGAATTATCCATGTTGAAGTTAAGCACCATTAGGGTAGACTTCTCCATTATTGTTGCTGATATCTTAGCTTGACGCTGTACTGTCCAGTCGAATATAGTTTTGCTGCTCTCAACTTTTCTTCTAGTTTTCGGATCCCACCTGTCATTACTTGGCAATACTGGTCTGATGCAATAACTATTCCGATTCCCATGCAGGCTGTGCTTCTAAATAAACCATCAGCCAGCTTGAATCCTTCTTCCTACTTCTCTTGCAGTGAGGTAGGCACGAAGGTAATCCCTCTTTTGAAATCATGTCTGCCACCAGTGCTTCCAATAACACTACATCAGTACTGTAGGAACTTTCCAGTTTAAATGCATGCAACCGATTTTACGACTCTTCCATTCTGACCTCCTCCGAACGAACCTATCGTAAGTCTTCCTTTGTCTATAACTTTACAGCCAAGTTTCTCAGTTAGGCTTTTCAGTATGAATTATCTTTGGCCGTCAGTAGCCAGCAGGACACGACAATAGCATGACTGCCCTCGACCTTCTACTAAGCAACTGCAGTCTGCAAAAAAAAAAAAACACTTTATGAGATGTTCATAAACTGGCAAGTAGACGTTTTCACTTCCTGATGTTCAATTTCACCAGGAATAGATGCCGTACACTGCGCTGTCAGTTCTTTGCTTCGGCACATAGACGTCGCATGCCATTTTCGACATATATTGCACCTAATGTTTGCATTACATATTTGAGCAGTATGGTGAGGCCTGGTACAGCGGAGACATGTTTGCTTCTTTGACCTTCATTTTCTTGTCTTCATAAGGCATCGTTTTCCTGCAATCATCATTATAATGAGTATTATTTCCGCAACATATGCAAAACATTGCAGCTGTACTTTGAAAATGAACAGTTTTTGCCTGCTGCTGCTTACTCTCAGTTTGGTTGTCGTAGCTTTCTTTCCTTTCTGTCGACAATTCCTCTCTTCACTCTACTTGATCTATGTCTTTCATGAAGCCTCCAAGGATATCTTTTTGACGGGAAACCACATGCTGATCTTGTGCTGAAGAGCCACTGACCACTTCTCTTTGTTTTAACTGGAATCTAATGTACATATCCACTGGCCAAGCTCTTTTCAGGATCGGAAGCAACATCGATGCATAGAACTCGCTCTTCAAGCCTAAAAATTCCAATCCACGATGTGCACTTGCACCTTTCGTGACAGCTTGCTTAAAGCTTCATGGTTGTTGCAGCTTGCTACTGCATTCAAGTTAGCTCTTTTATATGCATTTCTACCAGAACGTCATAATTTCCGTGCTGTTGCTTGAGTAGATCAATGGCTTTCCCTTAGTTACTGTCGGAAAACCGTAGTCCCTCCACGGCAGCTTCCGCTTTTCCTGTTAGTGATGACGGAAGGTACGTAAATTTCTGATTTTCATTCAAGTCGGTTCTTTTCTGTACAACTGTTTCAAATTGCCACCAAAATGTCTGCCATTTTATTTTATCACCGTGAAACTACAATATTTCTAGCTTTGGTAGCTTCCCTATTCTTGCTTGCTGTGATTGTCTTGCTTCGACATTAAAGTTGGGTGGCTTCCTCGCTGTTTTCCGTACATCTTGCCGAGACAGGTACGCGTTGTTGCTGTGCAGAACACTTATTATCTTTACCGCATACTCAATGGTTCTCGCAAATCCGAGACAGCTGTTTCGGGTGTTATGAAGTGTTCATTTGCGCGTCCGCTTGCTTTGCTGCTCTTTGCTGTGGATGTCCCGTCTTACGGCCGTCGATTCCCTCCCGGGCCTCCTCTTCGTCTGTCTTCTGTGGCCAGTTGGTCGTTCTGGAAGTCGGTGGCCAGTCGGAGGAGGAGTAGTCGCTATCCTGGTCACGGCACCATGTCGCATGAATGAGACGAGAGAGTTGCGTTCGATGCGAACGAAATCAGGATTCTTCTTTTGCTTTCTTTTTTATTGTTTTTTTACCGCCCGCAACTTTGGAGCCCGCCGTCTTCTTTCTCGTATTGTCCGCTCCTATGAGCTTCAATGGGCCCCATTCATCAAATTTCACGTTATAGAAGAATGTGTTGGTTCATCGCTTTTGGTATAATTTCCAAAAGCACATAATCCGACATTCATGACGATAGGCAAGTGGTCTAAGAATGCCAAAACGGCTTCAGCTGACTCCTCAAGCTCTCTGCGTTCGTGCAAGTGCACAATCCAAGAATTAATTACACTCCTGATACGCCCTGCAGCAGCACAGTAATCTCCTGACCACTCCCTTGCCCGAAGCGTCGAATAAGGTGCTCCAGCACTCTAGTCTCGACGTGCAACTCTGGGCCGAGGGGGTGGCGGCCAGGCACCGCCTGAGCACCATCTCTCGGTGCAATTTACTTTCACTTTATTAAAGTTGTTTCCCTCTCTCTCTCCCTCTTCGTTAAGCTTGCCTGCTGATTACAGCGTGGTTTTGTTACCACCGATTTCAAATGTCATTAGGGCAGCTGGTTAGTAAGCACATACATTACTCTAGGAATGGAAATGCCAGCGAACAAAATCATCATCATCATCAGCAGCAGCAGCATGAGCCTATATTTATGTCCACTGCAGGACGAAGGCGTCTCCCTGCGATCTCCACTTACGCCTGTCTTGCGCTAGCTGATTCCTACTTGGGCCTGCAAATTTCCTAACTTAGTCACCCCACCTAGTTTTCTGCCATCCTCGACGGCGCTTCCCATATCTGAGCACCGATTCTGTAACTATAATGGTCAATCGGTTATCTACCTTACGCAAAACATGGCCTGCCCAACTCCATTTTTCTATTAATGTCAGAATATCCCCTATTCCTGTTTACTCTCTCATCCACACCATTCTCTTCCTGCGAACAGAATAGGTAAGAACAAAACAAAAAACACAGGAATAAGAAGCTAAGTTCAAAGCAGGGCGCTCTGAGAGCCTTGCGACCTCCTGAGCTGTTTGCTATCTGAGCTAAGATTTTAGTGCTGGCTACTTTATGATGTATCGTGATGGGAAATAATGCGGAAATGTAGGTAGCCGATGATCTAGTTGACATTAATAGGAAAAAAATGGTGCTGGGCAGGCCATGTATAGCGTAGGGTACGTAACCGGTGGTCTATCACAGACATGGGGAGCCAAGAGAAAAGAACCGAAGTCGAGGTCAGCAGAGAATTTTGTTATGTGACGAAATAAGGAAATTAGCAGGCATAGTATGGAATCCAATAGCGCAAGCCAGCTGGAATTGTAGATCACCGGGAGAGCGCTCTGTCCTGCAGTTGATATAATTAGGCTGATAGTGATGACGATAACATTGATAGATGTTGGCAGTGAACTTGTGCAGGTATTAAAATGTCTATGAGTAGGTGGTATAGAATATTCGTTCGCAGTTTGAAAATAACATTGAGGTACAGCCAACAGTGAGAACGAAGGCTCTTGATATACATTAACGTCCAGTCAGTTGTTATGCAATACATTTACGCCAAACTTGGGGACCTGGTGAGAAGATCGAGTTAGGGGCCTATGTCGCAAGATAACCATCTGGGGAGCCCTACCCATTGAGAAGGTATGAACACTGCTCTTGCGTCTCAACCAGTAGGAAGTATCTATACCTTCGAGTGGCCTATAAGAACCCATAACGTTTGTTATGAATAGCGGTCATAAATGAAATAATAAGGGATATAAATGCAATAAAGGCAGAGCCTATAAGCATTTCGCATCCTCTCTCGCAAAACATCAACATGCGGCGTACTTATTACGGTGGCGATGATGAAAAGTTTAGTCAGAGAGGAAAACAGGGCTATATCTTGGAAGTGAGGGATTTCTACTATGAAGCACCAATAATGAATTATGTACATACTACTGGCTAATCTTTGTCTAAATATTTTACTTTGGTTTGAATGTGTGAGAAGAATCGTTACGCGAGAATGCGTTCACAAATTAGTGCTGCTTCATGAGTAATAGCACTACCGATAGTGGCGCCTAAATCTACCTGACATAGTAGGTCTAAATTGTTCTCCTTTCAAGCGCTGCGCCTTTATGTATCATGCCGGAATTCATTATATTCCTAACATGCCATGCAGCAGCACGGTCATCGTCTTGTGACAATGTATGGTGACGAAAGCAGTGCACAACGTAACGCCTTAGCCACGCAAGCGGTTACCTTGACCGTGCTCTCATCCTTGAAAAGTGTCACCTCGTAACCAAGGGAAGATAAGTACAGAGGAAATGAACAGCACTAGCGATAAAAAGGCAAAAAGTGCCTCATCTACGGAGGAGCAGATTAGGCCCCTGTAGAGCGTTACAGTGCATGGCGGTTGGAGATATCAGTTTCGAGGCTGATAGCGCTGCGTAGTTGTAAGTCAAAGTGCTGCCTACTCAACAATGGTATCACTGGCGACTTCATTTGGGTGTACAGTCACCTTCGACTCCCTGGCCATTTGCGTCACGTGAATTGAGTGGGCAGCTGATGCTTGCGCGATTGATCCGTAGTGGGCATTATTTACCTTGCTCTTCCAGCAATCTGCTGAATAGGATTTACTCCACATTCACATTGCAAGAATGATTTGCGACTGCACCTGGCACATCGAGAATTATTTTTAGCTTACGTTAAGGATATACAACGCAATATTGTGAGGAAGACAGTGCGAGCGACATTGAATGACCATGACGCGGAAGCAACTTATCTTGATCCTCTGTATGATTTCATACAGAAGCACATGCCTGGGGGCAAAATTATCTTGGCTGGCGACTTCAACCTTCCTGATGTAACTTGGAGTTTTGTGAACCCGGGAATGGCAGAAAGTAATCGCATTCTAGATTTTATGTTCACATTTAGCCTTAAACAACTTGTTATAACGCACACTCGTATTCAGGGAAGCTCCAGCTCTGTCTTAGATGTAGTTTTTGTCACTGATAATTTCGTGACAACTGATACCCATGTAGAAGTGTTACATGGCTTGTCGGAGCATAAACTGCTGCGGTGTACATTGCCTATGGCATGTGTTATTCGGAAGAAGGGCCCTGTCAAATATATATTTCCTTTAATAGGGCAAATCATGCTGCTATCATGACGTATGTTTCTCATGAATACCATGGCTTCTATAATCTTTGTACTGACGAGAAATCACATATTGACGATGTCTGGCTTAAATTGCGGGCGCCTATTATGTACTGCATTAACTGTGTTGTTCCGAAAATACCGAAGGTGACGAGAAAACACAATCCGTGGATTACACGCGATATAATCCATTCAAAGCGTAGAATCAAGAGGCTAAGGAAAACTAAAACATTATTGACGAACTCTGATTAGTGCTCGCGTTTAAATTCTCTTACGATTCAATAAAAGGCAAAATTCGTGGTGCCAAAGAGCATTTCAGTAGCACCACTTTAAAAGATCTCATCAAGGACTCTCCCCATAAATTTTGGCGTTACATCTACTCTCAAAACAGCAGCCGCGAAGCATCCCCAGTGGAAAATAAAGGCACAGCGGATGCTTTTAATAGCTACTTTCAGTCCGCGTTTACGTGTGACGCAAATGTCTTGGATCTCAACAGAGTAAACTAGCTGGCTCTCCAACTATTTACGAAACTTGTATACTTAATTTCTATGTTATTAATTATCAACGTAAAAAATGTACCGGCTCTGATGGAATTCGGAACGAATTCTTAAAATGGTACGCAGAACTTATCAGAAAGTACTTGCATCTCACATACTCAAAATCAATACGTGAAAGTAGCGTCCCAGCAGAATGGAAAATTGGTAAAATTGTTCCAGTTCATAAATCGGGAGCAGCTTCCTCGCCAGCAAGTTATATCTTTGACTTGTACTTGTTGTAAAATGCTTGAGCATATTATCTTGAAATTTATTACAGAATTTGTAGAAACTAGTCATACCATTCATCCAAACAAGCACGGCTTCCGTAGTGGTTTATCCACTGTCACTCAACTAATTGAAATAGCTCATGACCTTGCATAAGCCCTAAACAACCAGTGCCAAATCGATATGCTCTTTCTGGACTTATCAAAAGCCTTTGACCGGGTCTGTCATGCGAAACTAATTTTCAAACTTACGAACATGCTCGGAGACGGGCCAGTGACTTACTGGGTAAGTGATTATTTGTCCAATAAGAAGCAGTTTGTGCATCTTGGAGACCATTCTTCTGAATCTGTTCCAGTTGTTTTCGGTGTACCTCAGGGCACTGTTCTGGCTCCCTTCCTATTTTTACTCTATATGAATGATATTGCGAAAGAAATTCATGTTAAAATTCGGCTGTTTGCAGATGACTGTGTACTTTACCAAGAAATCCTGAAAATTGATGACCAAAATAAACTCAATAACGCATTAGGTAAAATTGGACAATGATGCAAAGATTGGCAGATGTCTATCAATTTACAAAAAAAAAAACGGTTTCAATGACGGTTACAAAGAAAAAACGAAAATTAAATTATCCTTATTACATTAAAAATGCCATCATCTCAAGTGTTTCCGAGCATCGTTACTTAGGACTCATCATTTATTCTGACTTGACGTGGTCTGTGCATATCCAACAAGTAATCAGGAAAGCAATGCAGAAACTGTTTTTTCTCAAGAGAGTCTTCCGTCGTTCGACATTTGAAACTTAATACCTTGCCCATGTCAGACTTATTCGGCAGATCTTAGAATATACGAATATAGTCTGGTTTCCGCACGCAAAAAATACCATCCACACACTCGAAATTATTCAAAGGAAAGCTGTCGTTTTCTTTATAACCGCTACAAGCGTGCTGACTCACCAACTGAGCTATCACAATGTGCCGGCCTCAAACTACAGCGTTTGAAATTTTTATATATGTTACTCCACAACTCATTTAAGCTAAACTACTCAGACTTTATAAACCTTAAGTCCACTCGCCAGACTCGACAGATGCACCCACATAGACTAGAAGAGTTTTCCTGCAATAATAAAGCATCTTTCTTTTCATACTTCCCACAAGCTGTGCGAGAACGGAATAAACTGAACCCGTGTGTCACCACGCAAAAATTGTTTTCCAAACATGTTGAGCTTGCCGAGAAGGCAGTCCTCTTGTTTACTTATTGATATGAGTTGCGTCTCTGTATGGGTTCGCACCTTTCCTGTATTTTCTTAGGCCAGGATTGCAAATCTACATATAATTGTCAAAATTATTCACCCACTCCTGCAATAACCTCCATGGGGTTGACAGTATGTTGAATATAAATAAATAAATAAAATAAATAAATAAATAATGATGCCGCTTACCTATTGCTCTAAGTTCTGCTGCCTAAACCTGGAAATTCATTCGGAATAGGCAAACCAGTCTTCCACGTCCTCAAAGAAATATCTGCAAAAGCTCATGGTGCTCTACCGTCGACCTGCATCGAATGCTTGCGGCGCATGACGTCACTATAGTAAACCCTTCCACATTATTGACGAAATAGTAACACGACACGCTGGTAAAGTGCCTAAAAGGAAGGATGTGAAACACTCGTGAAGATCTGTTCAGTCGATTCCCAGCTTTTACTGCTGATAAAAGGCGGGTCTTACTATCTACAAATTGCTTTACACTGTACATGCAAAAAAAACGCAGCGATTCCACCCTGTGAATGTGGGCTGCAAGCCGATCTGTAAAATAACTGCACAAATATCGCTATACACACCAATACGGCAGTCGCGCTGTCGCATTTTGTCACATATGGAATGTTGGCAAGCACTAATATATGTTTTTAAAACCACAATCGGTCACACACGCGACAACTGAAGCCAAACGTTTAGCCCACGAAGTCCTGGCTTCCGAGCACGGTACCTACGTCGTTGCACCGCATTAAACGCTTCGCGATCTGAGGGCCTTTCCTTTCGAGCCCGCCACTTACGGGCAGACTCCTCGGCGCCGCCTCCCTGTATCGTGCCAACCGTCGCTCTCGCTCATGCTCGCGTCTGCGGTCCCGAAGTTGGCCCAACCTCGTGAGCAGCCTTAAGTGTGGAAGGCGACAGCGTTATCGGCCCAGTTCGCAACGCATTTTTCTTTACGGTAGGTTTCACTGCAGCACATGATGTCGGAAAGCCAGCTTACAAAGACTAAGTGTACACCGATTCGCCTAAAATCGGCATCACATTTAAACACAAATGCAAGGCTGAGAGGAAATTCTTCCATGGGCGATATCAACCGTCCTATATCAAAATAGCGAGGCCCTGGGACCTTTTGTTTATTATTTTAATAATTGTTGTCTGTTGCCCCGAGGCGCGCGCGTGTCCAAAACGCATTAAGCAGACCAAGTCCCAGTTTTGAGGTGAGGACATTGAAAAGCCTATGAAAGGGTAGACATATACAGCTCCGTTGTAAAATGTGTTGCTAAGCGGAACAGGAACCGAAGCATCACGTATTTCTACGGGCAACAGAAATTGAAGCAACATGTTGTGTCATGCATAGAGTCTTCCATTGATAAGCGTTACCAGCTCTCATGATCACGCAAAGCGGGAATGCATTTACGGCGTACCCTTTGTAAAAGGCCCTTAGGGTAAGAGGTAACACACAAATGTGCCACTCGCAAAGCAATGGGCTTAGAAAAATCCCTAGGACTCACTAGAAAAGGATATGCTGGCAGGCATGATTATGGTTGCCATCAGCCATTACGAATAACACACGAGGCACGAAAATAGTACAGAAAGACACGCACACGCGGTCTTCATGTAACTCGATACGGCATTCAAAATATATAATAAAATGTCTCATTTCATCTCTTCGCACCGCAGTGGATGATAAAGAACCACGTGAATAAAACCATGCGAAGAAAACGGACAACCAAGCCAGGAAGCTTTGCCCTTCTTTTTGCTGGCTTCATTGTCTGTTTTCTTCATACATTTGTAACTAACAAAGCTCGCAGCTCCTCGTTTGCCCTTATTTTATTAGCTCAGGCTGATACAAGCTTTTTTGCAGCTTTTCGGCGATGAAGTTCGAGCAATCCTCAAAGGTGTACAGCTCTCTGATTGCAGCTAGGTATAGGCACTGACGCTACATATATTGGTCCAGTTGCGGACGAGACGAAATAGCTAGCGTGATGTCTTATCTGTAATCAGCAGGCTAGACATATTATTATCAGCAAATGATGACGTTGCCTACGAGCCTTTCAATACGTTGTCGTGGGTGGCTCTTTTTCATGGCCTGGCCTATCTGGAAAGATCTATTAAGCGTTGTCCCTAATTTCCTGACTTACTTTAAGTAGTGCCTGACTTACCTTAAGTAGTGCCCCTGGGGATATATATCTCTTTGTTACGTGCCATCCCATTTTATACAGCATTTCCCCTTCGTTGATCTCGCACACGCTCTCCTCTCGAAGCTAGGAATCGGGAAGATGCTATTTCGGGAGGGAGGTAACTTTCTCTTGTAAATGTGCTTTGACTCAATAGCATATAAGTCGCATTCTAAAAGACTGAACAAAATCGTCCGGATGAAGTGTGATGAAATAAATCAACAACTTTCGCCATTGCAACGGCACGTCGAATTTACGACCTGCCAAACACTTTCGAAACGGTCACAATATTTGGTTTTTTAATGCGTTTGAAGCATTTAAGTATTCTCCGTTAGCCTCGTATAGGTTACTTCTACGGTGAAGGCTCAAGTATGGCGGAAAATCCGGAAAGAGTAGTTTGCGGTAATCGGTAGCAACCCTAATCGGGCATTGCTCGGAACGGTGGAAATGGTTCAGAAGGTAGAGTGGAAGTAGTGCAGTCGTCGAAAAGAAACCTCGAGTATTTTAGAGGCTAAACAAAGGTCGCGTCGTCAAAAACACTGCAACCACATAGAAACAGTGATGATGAGGCCAGCATACACTATGAAACAAAGTAGACCTGCTCTCGCGGATGGTGGTTACCTCAGGGGAAGGCACCAAGCTGTCGCATGCACTTTGTAGTTGGTGCACTTCACAAGTCGGTCACTTGGGTTCGCTCTAACACTTGTCTTAGTTACACCCATCAGTCGTCCCTAATTGCACCATATACCTCCCCAAATTGTTCATTTCACGAAAGAAAATGTTCCTCTGTAGCTGGACAGACACTTCATGATTGTCCTCTTTGTCCAAGGTATTTCCTCTTGTGCATTTAGGACGAATTAGAATCCCGCTTTGAGTTTGAACGCCTGAGCACATTTATTTCGAAAAAAATTATGCATATCAGTGCGCACGATGGAATTTATGTGAAGCGTATCTATCGTGGAGCGGGTGAATGAATCACATACCACTAAATGCGATGCGTGCATTGTATGTTTATTCACTTTTTGCAACGCGTAATTTTCTGCAGTGTTTATTGACCGCTCGGGTCACAACATCGGTGTAATGCAACATTTATGTTTATGCAATTCACTGTTGACAAGCTATGCGGAAATGCAAACAGTTCCAGTGGCTACACATACTGAGACGTTGATGCAGCGATGTAGAATGGTAATGTGTGTGGAGTGAAAACCGACCTGTAATATTCCCCTAGTGTTACAAGACATAAGTTTGGGCACATTTACGGCTTGTATAATGCTTATACTACAGTGGAAGGGGATTGGCCAGGATGATTGTGGGGTAATGAAGAGGACTGAGCAGATGCACAGTGGCACATACGCAGTTGCCTGACAAGCGCGAGGCCACATATAAAAATTGTGGAATTTCTTGGATGTCATATTCTATTTATTTATTTGAGAGGCCTGGAAGTATGGTAATATGCTACAATTTTGCAGCCCCAATTGCTAGTGAGTCGGGAACACTGGTCATATTAGTAGCTAGTGAATTCGCAGCATTTTGATGAAGCCAGTGCACGCCATCGGGCTCATCGAAAGACGACAGTTTCGTATCTGCCCGACTAAAGGTTCCCCGTACAAAATTTGAGAGGACTGTTATAGCGCAAGCTTGCAAAGTCAATTAAATCGATTGCGCCACATATAAAGAGGCGGAATCAGCACAACTAATCCCAAAATTTCTTTTCAACAAAGGGTTAATATTACTTTGCTGAAAATATTGCGTACCATAAATATTACAACAATTGGCAATCGCGAAATTGTCGTAAGTTAAGGGCGCGCGAAAGCTAATGCTTTCACATAACATTGCACGCGACTTTATGTGTAGGTGTTTCATGCCGCGGTTTATCGTTTAGCTAGGCACAGCAGTGCTGCACTCACTGGTACAACCTTGTAGGTCAAGATGCCGGCCTGTATAAGCATGGCACCCTGACGTCCACAGGTGACGACGTCTTAACTCGTAGGCCACCGTTTACTGCGGCGCCTGGCATACCTACCTGTAGCAATAAAAGCGAGCGTACCATCACAACGCTTCGGTAGCGATAATACAGAACGTACACAGGCCACCGGCGATGTTTTCAATGAGCAGGTGCGTGCATTAAGTAAATGGTGGAGCCCATCGCACCACCATAATCTCAATTTGCGTAGTTCATAACAAAACGTTAGCATGCGAAACAAGCCATTCGCCATAATTGCTGTTTGAAGCGACCGACAAACCAGTGCTCTTTTAAGTTCGCACGATTATGTACGTGAAAATAATCAGTCATAGGTTTCGGCATTCTTTCGCTTCTACCGAGTTATCCCGTTACATGTCTTTTGCGGATTCCATCGCTAGGACTTGTGTATTGTTGAACTGTCATCATCACACATCACTGCAGTATCTCCCTGGTATTCAGCAAAGACAAAAAAAGCATACGTAAATTTATCGTGTACAGCAAGAACAAAGGTCGCTTTGTATCGGATGTTAAGCAGGCGTTGCGTGAAATCGATAAATGGACCATTGAGCTGCGTCCATCATTCGTGGCATTGATAGTGACTGTGGCTTGTCCTGGGAAGCATAAAAGAAGCCTCTTGCGAACCTGCTGCATCACATCAACATCGCTAGCACACGAAGTGGATAGTTGACGCAGGTTTGGTGTTTTTCTTTTTTTTTTTTTGTCGTGCCTTCGAGCTCAATTTATTTTTTCAAGTGCCGGTGCCTTGTAGAGGAAGCTAACACGTTTGTTTTACCCATCTCGCGTAGCGGTAGTGAGGTCACAATTCATACTTCATTACCCTTACTTATTACGCTCTAATGCATCAGAGAGCGATATCCGGTATAAATTAGGCCGCATAAATTATGGACGCTGCACGGGCGTGGTGCCGGTTTGATTACCTAAAGCTGACATCTGGCTGCCTCCCGTTTTTCTAGAAGATCGACAATGAAGGTCCTTCTGGTGCTGTTTCTACTAACACTTTCGACCTCTGCATGTGAGTATTATCATGCAGTTATAATTTCTTATTTGTATTTTTACATTAGCCATCAGTATCACAATTCACAAGAAAAAGATCCCTTGTTACAAAAAAAAACTATAAAACTAAAAACACACATTTTTTCTGCATTTTACAAAAGAAACATTGGGTCCCTACTCAGGAAATGCTTTAGGTTCGCTAAAGCTGCGAATATTGATTTTATTTCAAATGGTACAAAGAATCTACAAGCACTGAGTTTCTTTTACGCTTTCACCTCATTTGGCATCATTTTCCTATCAGGGCCGTTGCCTTTAACCTTAGCACCGTCTGTCAATGTTGTGTTATGTAGGTTGTTCACTGCGGATCTTACCCATCTGCAAAACATGTTCACATGCTATTAAAATCATGTGCAGGCTTCACCTGCCAGCATAGGAAAAGAACATACAATTTATCTTGAAAATGGGAAGAAAACTATATTGCAACAGTGTTATATGTGTACATTTGCGCATAAGTGACAAATATGTAATCCTATTGATTTGTTTCTTCTTTTGCCATTCTTCGCTGCCCGGAAAACTTCCGTCGAAGATACGGCCACATTGTAAGTATATCAAACAATTTATAAGCATTAAAGAAACGTTCGTTTCTCGTTTACCTCACCTGAAAAACTTCTTTTCAGGCACCCTGTCGCTGATGCAGAACATCATGCCCTAAGGAAAGGTGAGTTCTCACAGGATCTTTATCAGCAAATAAGAAGGTATCGGTAGCCATCATCCAAAACTTATGTCTTCTATTTATTAAGAGGTAATCGGCCTCCGTTTACACTGCTAAGAATGCCGAACGTTGATTTTAAGTTCTCTTATTGTTGCTTCAATAACTTGAAAACTGAAAACTGATTATCCTATAATGTATTGCTTATTCTTAAAATGTAATCGTATTATTCTAATTGCTGAAGTAATTTTAGTCTGTACGATAAGATGTAACGTGCATTTGAACACCGATAAAAAAATTTTGTATATGAACGTTCTGACCTAATTTGCAGAACTTACTTAACTGTAACAGAAGTTGGCCATTAAGGGCTGAGATTAAGAAAGTTCTTCGTTCGTATGCGAAGGTTGTCACTGGCTGGTTGTCTTCGCTTTTGATATATGCAACATCAGGCTTGTTTGAACTTTCCTATTATGACCAATTCCAGCGTTGGAGATCTTAAAGAATACGGGCTTACATTCTCTTGCCAATATAGCACTCATTCCGTGGCCACCATAGCTAATGTTCGGTAAGATGAGGTATATTGGCATTGCAGAGGCCTGCCGAGAGACATGCGAGTACAGAAACCTTTACTATAATAAAAAGAACGCTATAAAGTAAAAATCATGCGTTCATATCCAAAGTATGCAATGTGGTTTCCATCCCACGTTTAAAATGCTTCTGAATTTTAACATTTTATTTATTGGTAAATAATATTCCTTCATTAGTTTCAATATATCTACATTTATGAAAAATTATGTCCTGTAATGTATGAATAGCCGAAATGTATCTCATTTGGGCATGGCAAAGGTATATGCGTCTTTAAAGACGGTATCGTACAGGTGAAAGTTTCTTTAATTGTGCTCGTTCAACGTCTACGTGCAATGAAAAAACTAGGATATCATTTCTTAAATTTTTATAATGCTAAACAAATGCACAAGCAAGGGAAGAAATGCAGAAAAATCCTTATTAGCGATACAATAATATCTTCTTTGTCTTAATGTTTATGTGCTATATGATTCTCAATTGAAGTTCAACTTCGTGCCGTTTCTTCCAGCTTCTTTGGTGTCACACAAACCGATGGGAATTTTAATCATGCCTATTTTATTTGCGATAACTTCTTGTTTACGGGGTCTTTGCACCGATTTGGAGGTGTTAGCTTGTCTGAAGAACTTTAGGCATCCTATCTTTTAATTCTGGAGATAAAAAAAGAAAAAGGCAACATGGGAATGTGGGCACATAAATGGCGGTACCAACAGTCAGAAGCTGCCGAGATCATTCTAGAAAGCGCATAGTACAAGCGCATGGCGCCTGCACCTCACACGAGTGAGGTGCAGGATGAAATGTTTATTGGTGAGAAAGAACACGCTAGGCACGTTCACCATGTGCAAGGGTGACCTGGACATGCTATCGCAGATCTTTACAGTTGCAGTTCTTTTGGGAACAGCGTTTTAATGTCTAGGCATGGAGATGCGAAGATATACATTCCATTTACGAAACAAATGTCACGTTAGCTCCTCTATTATGCACAATATAGATAGTCAAGCATAGTTGTTAGAATATTCAAGCTATGAAAATTTTGTTTTGCCCATGCATCCTATCGGAAGAGATAGGTTAAAATGTAGCGGAGATTGTATTTCTCAACCGCCGAAAACTAAACAAATGCGTGGATCTGGCAACTGATAATGGACAAGAAAATTTGCAAAGGCAGATTTTTTGAGAACCTTAACAATTGGTATCTTGGATCCTGTTTATCTAACCAAGTATCCACTTATTCATGTGACACACAAGAGTACGCTAGATTTACGTTCCTCATAATAAGGGAAACAGACCAGTCCATGGACTATACAGCGGAAAATTATAAAAAAAACGAAAAAGAAAGAAACCAGCGAAAAGTGTGCCATTATAAGCAGCGAAAGAACAAATATAGCCAGAACGCACCATAGATACTTTCTCTGAGTTATGCGAGCAGAGCACACGCACTTTTTTCAACTTGCTTTACAGCCAACTGAGCGGATGGTGAAGGTGTGTCCGTTTGGGTTCGTCTCTTTTGCAGCCAAGCGCACTGAATGCCCTTGGAAACACTCTAACCCTTAACGCACCAGCCACACAATCGCTTCAATATTGTTACCGCACGACAATTACAACGTGTTTTCGTAATTCTGTCACCTTCTTCGCAATTGTCGGCATGTGGCCGGAAATGTACACTTGCCTACCATGCTGCGGAGGCAATTTAGATTCCTCTTAAGGGGTGCATCCACGCGTTCATCCGTATCGAGGGCATACAAACAGACCGAAGAGGGGTGTAGGGTAGCCAGAAAAATTTCCTTGCAAAAATAAAGGAAAAAATAAACAGTGTTGCTACTTCTAGAACTTACACTAGTAGTAAGATGTAGTTACTGCCAAGCGAGTGATTAAACAGCGTCACAGTAGCGTTGAGAGGCTATTCTGGGTCTAGGCGGCGGCCAGCAAATGGGCGAAGAAGCTCGTTTTGGAACAAGCTAAATGTACAGCCCAATACATTTGTTATGTGCGTGATGTCCATACAGCTTCACATAGACAGAACTATATAAAATGCAGAAGCGGGTATCCCTGGTATGTTTATGGGGAAATTGTGATTAAGAGCGCACAGAGGATGGAGAGAGGTAAGCATTCGCAATAAAGGCGCTAAGTGATCGACAACGCAGCTTTTTTCTGTTTTTCTTCTTTTTTTGTGGGGGAGGGGAGGGCGGATGTCTTTCGCCATACTTAGCCTTTTGTGGGCTGTCACTAGTCCCTCTAATAGACATAGTATTCGCATTCAACTTGCAGTAGTCAGTTTTTTTCTCAGAAAGTACTTCTGTTGGCTCTCAAATAGAGTAATAACTTGCACAAGAAGCTTCCGTAAAAATACTCAGCTTTTCTTACCAGGATATATTATGTTTTCTTTTTAATTTCAGAAGACGAAGTAGCACTGGTGCAGAACGCAGGGGATGTCCTACAGAAGTTTGGAAAGCTCCTGCAAGGACAGCTGCCTGGAGCCACTGCAGAAGATCGGGAGAGCATTCTGAATGCCTTGAAGACGGTTAATACGGCCGTCTTGGATCCAACTGAAACTGAGCAGTACTTCTTTATCATTTTGTTCAAGGCAATCGTTGCAGCAGCTGTCACCGCTGGCGTATCAACTGGCGTAGGCCTTGAAGTGGACAAAGCTTTGAAGAAGGGCTTCAAGAAGAGCGGCTAAGGAAAATGATTTGCGCAACTGACCATGTAAATAAAATGTAACGCAAACAATCGTGCATTGACGCGAGAACAAATTGCTTGGACATATCTTCTTTGTCACTTCGTACTTGCTTAGCATTTGTATTGTCATTATCATCTCGTGTGATCACATATATACACTCGAAAGGGAAGAAAGGGAATGCAGGCTGCTGGTTGCAACTGCCACCGGAAGGCGCCCGACGCCTGCCTACGCTTCAGAAAGGAAAATATAGAAATGGAAGAAAGGAAGAAATTGAAAACAAAGAATAAGGTAACAAATCTCTCAGAGTAAAGAAAAGATAGACAAAAAATACCGAATAGGCCGTCCCTGCAGGTCACGCTACTAAAGGAAGGTTAAGAAAATTAGAATAAATTGCCTCCCACGTCTTGTCACTCACTAACGAACAGAGAAAAATGAAATAGGCCATGAACGGGGAAGCCATGTTACTTTCTTCTACAGAATAAACGAAATTCCTCCCTTATTCGTCTACACCAACGTTTTAGGTTGGCGTTAGCTAAGGTTCAGCAAGCTAAGACTAGGCGAAGCATAACCTTGCTGCCATTGCAAGTAGCGGATGCCATCTGCCTACCGGGCAGCCGAGCTTCTAGCCGTAGGCATTTTTACTTTGGTAACAAGGTACTCATATCGACAAATAATAATTACATCTAGCAAAAGCAAAAGTTGCAAAAGTCATAGAATGAAATAGCTACTGCTGCTATCACAGTGCGAATTAGGCCGGTTGATACATTATTGGCCGGAGAGACAAAATAGTCTAGGAGTCTCGCGCGCACAAAGCACGATCTGCTTATGAGGCACGCCGAAACGGGGGGCCGTGGAATAATCTGTAGCACCTGGTGCTTCTTTAACAAAGTGTGCGAGCTTTTTTGCATTTCACCCCGATCATAATGTAGCCGCCGTGGTGGGCATCGATTCCACGACCTTGAGCTAAGCAGCGTAACTCTATAGTGAGGCGAAGAAGCGGCAGTTTTGAACGGCACAAAGAACAAACTATTGGCGTGGGCACTCGAGTATCTCGAGTGTCAGCCACATTAGTGCACCAATTTCACCATTTTTTTACCGCATATTTGGCGCTGTTTTGAACCAAACACTTCGAGCTTTGCCTACACACACCCATGAGGTACCGCGTATTTGCACAAACTTCAAGCAAGGTGGCTTAAGCTCACTGAAGACAGCGCGTGTGCCTAATAGAACCCTCCAATGTAGGGGAAAAGTGGAATTGAGTAAATAATTCCAATATTCATAATTGCATCGAAAGAATTAACGCTCCCCAATCTTCCCCCATAAAACTGTGCCCATTTCTTTTGATGTGAACACAGTTTCACGTACAATTATCTGAAGACACTGGGAAACATTGTGGATAACGGCCGGATTGCGCTTTGAAGCAGTGGCTAAAAATTTCTTGCAAAAGCTGCAATTGATGCATGCACGCTTATATAAAATGGCATGCTCAGTGGCCTTTAACTGCGCCCATTTTCCCTGAACTGGTTCTTGTGAAAGTTGAAATTCTAGATGGATAGCGGGCGCCGCCGCTCGGTAAACACGCTTATACCATCCACAAGTGCTCCAATTCACCTTCTATATTCACCTTCATTCACGCTTATACCAGTTCACCTTTACAAAAATGCCTATCAACATTATTTAGAACTCATACTAACTTTCCATTTACTTTACTGACATTCTATTTACTTTTTCATTTTGGTAACATTTGTACATACACTATCAAAATACTTTTTTTTTACTTTTGTGTAAACACTATTTTAATTGCACCGTTAACAGACTTCCTTCTGACTTTTTTATAAAAACAATGTTCATACACCGTTAACATACGTTGTGCTAACTTTTGCCTAAAGAACATCTACAATATACCACCAAAGGATCATACTTTTGTGCAAAGAATGTTCTACTGTACAGCAGCAAATTATTTCTTTTTCCGAAGGACATGCATCTTCATTACGTCAATAGGTTGTGCTGTTTGCCAAAACAAGTTTAGAAGGGGGAACTCGAGAGATTTTTATAAATTTGTATAGCACAAATTAATGTGGATATATACTATAATCAGGAATAAAGCTCTTTGTTTTAAATCGCAGTTACAATCCAAATTGATGCTGAATGGTTGACCGAGTGCCACTAAAATGATTAAAGAAATATGTTAGTAAACTGTCATTAGAACAACATTTTTTAAACGTTCAACTGGACCTTATAAGTGAGCCTGCGGTGACGTCAGCAAAGTTCCAGAAAATTAGCTTGCGCTACACCAACTGAACAGTATGATGATAGCTGAGTATTATGCATGCCACGCACCAGTTGCACAGCTTTAGCCTGGCCTTAAAGGCCGATTAACGCTGAAGCCGCACCACCCGCCTGCCGCACGCGTGCGAAAAACTGCATGTTTTGCACACTGGTGCACAAATTTCGGTTACACTGGGCGGGCACATGAAGTGTAAACCGAAATATGTGTACCAGTCTGCGAATTGCGGAATTTTTACCCGGACAGCATGCGTGCGGCAGGCGGGCGGTGTGGCGGGCAGCTCGAGCGTAAATCGGACCTTACAACGCACTGCTGTTAAAGGCCACCAACTAGCTTTGTAACCAGATAATCAGGTACAGCCGCTCAAATATTAGGAACAAACTTACAAATGACTATGCTATCCGACTATGCTCACAAAGCTCGTGAAGATAGCATAGTGATTTGTAAGTTTTTGTTTTCTAATTTAAGGTGCTGGCGCACAGAAAGTCGCTGCTCACGCACGCTTCTTAAAGATTTGGGCAGCTGTATGTACACTCCGCGATATAAATAGTACGCCCTATGCTGGAACATGTCATCACAGCTGCGTCAATGTCTCTGATAAAAAGAAGAAAAAATGCCAGAACCTAGAGTAACACGGTGATGGAACGCTGCCTCTCAATTATCTAAAAGTCAGCAAAAATACAGCTGCTGCTTTGTGAGAGCAATGTGATCACCTGAGAAAGTGCACAGGTCGAAGACCAAAAGAAGCTGAACTCGTTGCAAGTGTTCAATTACTGCGAAATTATTCTGTGAAAAAAATTATTCGTACCCTATACAAGTTGAAGCTTCGTTCGCCTACCTATTCATACGCTTTCGTCCCTTAATCCGACCGACGGCTCCTCCAGATAAAATAAAAAGAACCTAATAGGACGTTCCATCAAAGCGAAGGCAAAGTAACTATACAATTCAAAGATCTGCTTCACGGCTATTGTTGTTTGCTGTGAGAAAACAGGTCGAAAAGTAATAATTATGGCACTCACAATATTCAGTGCTTTCGCTTCATGCCATGGCGACAAAGTTACCTCCGATAAGGTTTTGGGGCGCGGCCTTAAGGCATTGGTAATTATGGCATTCCGCGGTACCAAGAGCTCGTATATCAAAGGCCATGGTTTTCCCGTGCTTCGGGCGCCAGAAGACCAGTAACGTCATAACCGCCACGCTTTGAACATCTCTTTAGCTATAAAAACAATACTATTTGACAATAATAGCTTTCAGCATTCTCTAGAGCTGGGCGCTACGAAGCAAGTTTTTCGCCTTTGAAAGCGGCAAGTGCTAGCTGATTTTATTGTGCCAAATACAATAACCATATAATTTACCCTATAGGATATTATTTTAACTTTTTATTGTATTTAGAGAAAAAATGTCGCAATTTCACTCGAAAGGAGAAGCATCAATTTCGATAGCAAATTAGTAGAGATCTATTCGGAGTAGGGATAGTAGTGTTATCGGCTGCATAAACTTAGACATATTCACTTACTAACTGAATTAACAAGCGTCGTGTTAGCGTGCGCAAGCAAACATGAATAGATCACACTGAATGACCGCAGACAACGACTGTCAAAACGCTGGCAGAAAGCGGAGACGACGCAGCGGGCGAAGATTCGTGTGGTCTATCGCTTCAACGGAAGCTGAGCGGCGAATGCACAGCGCATACAGGTCAGAGCCGTGTGGAGATAACAGACGGTGCGGGCGCGGGCAAAGTACGAGCGCAGTTGTTGGCAGAGTAGAAGCTGCGCGCGTCCACCCCCCTCCCGCGCTGCCTTCCCGCTTTCTTGCTTTTGCGTGGGAGAATCAGTGGCAATTTCCCTTTACGCCCGGTTGCAAGATACGCCGGAGCACAGCGTTGCCCCGTTTCCCTCCCACACCCCCACGACCTTTCGCGCGACGGTCGCGTTTGCTTTCCGCCGTGCGTTCGCTCTCCGTGATAGCGCGCGTCCCCCGCGCGACGGTTTTATTGCCCTTGGACATTATACGGAACCTCACGGCGACGGCGACGGCATAAATCCGGTTGAAGTGTCCATATAATTGCTATCTCAATAAAAGTAGTCTTCTGAACAATAGCTTTCTCGAAAAATAAAATTATGCATCCCCTAACACCATAACAATTTAATCCGACTGTCTTGTAAGGTTCTTTTTCGACCTAGGCCGTAGGGTACACTCCTACCTCTAAGTGCAGTCCTCCAAGAAGAGGATGCGCGCACAAAGGCCCGCCACACATATTCACCGAGAGGGCATTCCTGGTGTCATTGAACTCTCGCAAGGTAGGGGTGGGGGTGCTCATGGTTTGACGGTGGTCAAGGCGAGCTGGTGGATGGAAAGAATGTCAGAAGCCTCTGTCGCACATGCACACAAACTTGCACGTGGTCCGAGTCGAGCCAAAGAGGAGGCCATCGTCATCGACATAACTTCCTTTGCCCCGCTGGCATGGTACGGTCGGTGCGATGTAGGGGGGTTTGGTCGTTTTTTGTAGCAGTAATTCAGCTATTTTTGCTGCTGTTTATGCTTATGTTGTGCTGTGGCTGATTCATCGATACAAGAAGACTTTCCTGGCACATGTCGAAGCGTATTTGGGGACTGAAATAGACAACTAGAACCATGCTTGAGAAAGCCACGGCGTTTTCTTAATTCAATGATATGAACGTTTCTGCAACTTCTCTACCAGCTGCGATGCAGTGTCGTGTGAAGTGATAGTAATTTAATAGTGGCACTGTCCATTTTGTAAACTGCACGCTGCACCATTAGCGAATTGCTGTTGAAGACAGCACTGCGCCGAAGTTCTGTCTCCAAATCATAATAAAATGTATGTGCTTTTCCATCATTTTTCATAAACATATTTTGTTGGATTTCAGTTTCGTATACCGCATTTTTCCAGGTTACGATCGCGAAATGTAATGACGTGTAATGTTTTAATTAAAAACGATTTTCTTTCTTACTTGAACCATTCCGCATCATGCGGTTCGCTTGAAGTGGCTTTCAACACGAAGCGTACAAACACTAGGTTTTGACAGAGGTAGCGATGACTTAATTTGTGGTAAATAATGTAAGATCATGAAATAATTCTTTGCTCTTTCCTGCTCAGGATGTGCAGGATGAGTGGTCGGGGAATATTTAGCTTATAGTTTAACACTTGCGAGCTTAAATCATTATGGCAGTTTTGGTGCCTTACTTGTCTAAAGCTAATATCTGAGTATCGGGCGGCAATGCACAGCTAACTGCTGCTTACTTTTTCTTTCAGCATACAACGCCCAGAATCTCACAGCAAGAAGCTCACAATAAGAAACATATCCATTATAGATAGCTAAGGCGCTACTACAACTAATGCCCAGAATGCTGAAGCAGCTTCGCATAACTACAGTGGCATTTCTTCTGCTCCCAAGTTTGACTGATTGAATAATGTAATAAATCTCTGATGCAATCCTCTCAACGCTTCCAGTTGGTCAGACCTTTATTTTCAGTTGCTCCTATCGCAACCTGTGGCTTCAGCTGCACAGCGCGTCAAGAGCTTAGATAATTTATCAATACTCCAGTAAGATCACGTAAACATATACATAAGGTGACAGACGTTAATGGCATCCAATAAATGAAATGAATAGTTGCGGCTCGGAGCATTATAGGGTGGCATGGTGGTGTACTGGTTGATATAAAGTAACACATTTTCACGTTAGCATAAATTTATAAGCAGCATTGAAGATGTTTTTATCACCTATTGTGACCAACTATGGACAATGTTTCTAGAATGTCTAAAGGGAAAATGTTGGTACGTTTGAAATAATTGACAGTCACAATGAGGCCTAAAAACTGTTAGTAGAAAGCTGGTAGGATGTTGACAAAGTCTACAAGCATGTTTCTATTCAATGTAGGTGGCCAATTGTTAGAACAGTGTTACTAGGGCGTCTAAAGAAGGCGCTAGTAAATTGTCATAGGACGTTTACAGACAGCCTATGAACATGCTTTAATTTAATGAACGTTAATAGGAGGTATAAAACATGTTTGTAGATAGTTAGTAGGAAGTTGACAGACAGCCTACGAACATGCTTTAATTTAATGAATGTTAATAGGGGGTGTAAAGAAAGGTTTCTCTAGATTGTTAGTAGGAAGTTTACAGACAGCCTATAAACATGTTTCTAAATATTATTGGTAGCCAATTGTTTCTTTGGTGTTACTGGGGAGTTTTTATGAAGCCTAAAGACCGTTGGAAGGATTTCTATTGACTGTTCGTAGGTTCTACTAACACTAGCCTAAAGATGGTCGAAAAAATGTTCATAGAAATGTTTATAAGGCATTGCACCGTCTGTATATTTAATTTACTGCAAAGCCAAAAATTCACCTACACAACTTTCACTTTGCCTACACATTCCAAGTAACCTCCCTCTTTCGCCCAATGTAAATATGGTGCCCGGTTTATTTCAACACTGACACCGGGGAAACGTGCTACGAACTTTGTATGATGCATAAAGATAGTGAAAAAACGAAGGTTGAATATTTATTTGGCAAATCTCGTCATTTAGCTGCAAGTAGTAAAGTATGGCCGCGGATTAAGCCTATCCTGCCAGGCATTGTAAGCAAAGGTAAACTAGCATTCTTTCCGTAGAAAGCGTTCACGTAGAGTTCTTTCCGGGAAGAAATCAGAAGTTTGACGAAATCTCGTTTGGTCGTGAAGTAACGGCATAAAGGAAGAAAAACAGAACGCCGACCAAAATGCTGTTGTCTAAAAATTCTTAAACGTTTCGGCTTCTACACGGAAGCCTTGTTCACTGAGATGCCAGCGTTCAAGGCTTCCATGAGAAAGCCCAAACCTTGAAGAATTTTTAGAAAACACTATTTTGGTCCACGTTGTGTTTTTCTTCCTATTCTTGCCGGAAAACCTGAAACATAGCGATAAAATCCGCATGACGCTTTCAAGCACTTGCTGGAGGAATGTTTGAACAAAATGGATTCAGCTGATGCTTTCGTATCTTAATTTGCCTACGATTCAAGTACAAAAAACACCCAATTTACTCAACATTTCAAATTTGTGGCTGGTTGATTTGTTTCAGAACAGTCGGCAAACTTCCTGCACAATTCGTAAAATAGACTTGTAAAGTTCTCGAACGTGTGCGTAGGTAAGTTTCTTCATGAGCTGTATCTATTCCAAACTTCAAGCTTTTGCTACAGATCACCCATGATATTGCCACAGATCACCCATGATATTGCCACCACTCTCAGAAATTTAGTATTGTGAGTGCTCTTGATTCTCCAGGGGCCGCGAGCAAACGTTGTGAGCGTTTCATATAACACACCCAAGCAGGCAGAAAGTGAGGATTAAGCGAATTTTAGTCATCCCATAAATAAAAGTTGTCGCAGTTTCACCTGAAAGGTGAAGCATCAATTGCGATAGCAAATTTGTAGAGAGATATACGGAGTAATGATATTAGCTTTATCAGCTGTATAAACTTGGACATGCAGCAGCACCGGCAACGCGCCGAACTGTTGTCGACGCCGTCGGCATTTTGCCCGCGTTCGCTCAAAATGCGTGCGGCGTTGGTGACTGTTGCCGGAGCCTCTGATATAAATAGGCACTTGGTGCCGCAGCTAAACGTCGCCTCCCTTCCCTCCCCCTTCCCCCCCTCCCCCACGGCCTCTCGCGCATCGGAAGAAGGCGCGTTTGCTCTACATATATGGTGATTGTAAAGGAGGAAAGAGACGCCTACTTCTGCAGCCCTTAAGGAAGCACGGCGCAGAACGCGCGTTTGTTCTGCGCCGTGCGTTCACTCCCCGTGAAAGAGCGCGTCCCTCGCGCCCTTTCACTCGCACATACAGCGTTCGGCGGCGCGTGGCCACGATTTCATCTCCATTGACGTCATACGGAACCTCACGGCGACGGCGACGGCGACGGCGACGCCGACGGCGACGGCGACGCCGACGGCAGAAATCTGCTTTTGAGTGTCCATATAATTGCTATCGCAATAATAGGCACTTGGTGCCGCAGCTAAACGTCGCCTCCCTTCCCTCCCCCTCCCCCACGGCCTCTCGCGCGTCCGAAGAAGGCGCGTTTGCTCTACATATATGGTGATTGTAAAGGAGAAAAGAGACGCCTACTTCTGCAGCCCTTAAGCGAGCACGGCGCAGAACGCGTGTTTGTTCTCCGCCGTGCGTTCACTCCCCGTGAAAGACGCGCCCCTCGCGCCCTTTCACTCGCACATACAGCGTTCGGCGCGCGGCGACGATTTCATCTCCAAATGACGTCATACGGAACCTCACGGCGACGGCGACGGCGACGGCGACGGCGACGCCGACGGCAGAAATCTGCTTTTGAGTGTCCATATAATTGCTATCGCAATAAAATGAGCACTTGAACATTTTCGTGGACTTCACCCTTAACATGCGCCATTTTCACTTTAAATATCATCATCAGCATCATCATCATCCTCAGCCTATTTTATGTCCACTGCAGGACGAAGGCCTCTCCCTGCGATCTCCAATTAACCCTGTCTTGCGCTAGCGTATTCCAACTTGCGCCTGCAAATTTCCTAACTTCATCATCCCATCTGGTTTTCTGCCGACCTCGACTGCGCTTCCCTTCTCTTGGTATCCATTCTGTAACCCTAATGATCCACCGGTTATCCATCCTACGCGTTACATGGTCTGCCCAGCTCCATTTCTTCCGCCTAATGTCAACTAGAATATCGGCTATCCCCGTTTGTTCTCTGATCCACACCGCTCTCTTCGTGTCTCTTAACGATAAGCAAGGTATCCTCAAAGATAAGCATGGTAATATCATCAGCAATTTCGATGACATAGTAAAAGCAGCGAAAGAATTCTATACTGACCTGTACAGTACCCAAAACAGCCAAACTACTTTCATTCGAAATAGTAATGAACCGGATACAGAGGTTCCTTCTATAACTAGCGATGAAGTTAGAAGGGCCGTGAAAGACATGTCCAGGAGAAAAGCTGCTGGAGAAGATGGAATAACAGACGATTTGTTCACTTTAAATATAAACACCATCAATTGCCTGGTTCTCTCAGTACATTGTGAAAACACACATATATAATGTCTTCGACTTCTCCTATTCGCACAAAGCATCAATCTAAAAAAATTGTGTAGCTCGCACTGAAGGCGCAATGCAAAAGAGACAGTGGAGCTGAGGGGCACCTGGCTAGTCCTGACTTTTGGGCTAGGCTAAGCACGACCAGGTCATCCCCAGCGTTTTCTGGTATTTATTGATTATTGATCGATTATTGATTAGCTATTGATCGGCTATCGATTGGCTATCGCAAGGTCTTGGCCACGTGTTTGGTCTAGGCTAAGCACTACCAAGTGGTGCCCTGCCTTTTCCGGAATTTATTGATAATTTATCGATTATCAATTAGCTATTGATTGACTATCTATTGGCTATCGCATGGTTGCCTGCTGCCATGCAGCCCTCCATCGCTCATCGCGCCCTTCCGGTTCCTCAGAACCTTAACACCCCATGCACGGGTACCTGCCTTTTACGCCCCCTTGCGCTTGTCCAGCCCAATCTGTTATTGCGGCATTCGAGGCCACATTTCGCGTTTTTGTCGAAAGCGCCAGCAGGATAAACGCCGCGGCTACGATGCTTACGACAGGCATCTATCGTCCTCTCACCAGCGCAGCACTTCAACACGTTCATTCTTCCCACCAGCTCCACCCGACGCGCCTCGAAACCATCCCGTCCAGGACGCCGACGCTCTCCTTCCCCTCTCCGACGCTCAACAACGCCACTGCAGCCAGTAAACCACCCCTCTGACTACCGCTCGGAAAACTAGATGGTGCAGTTTTTGGAGGGAAATCTGCATCGGTTGGACAAACTATACCTCCAGAGTGCCCGGCCAATTTGTTATTAGTGTATGCTGAAGGTGTGCCTGTTAGAGCATTCGTTGACACGGGAGCCGCTTTTACTATTATTCATGCCGAATTGTGCTCTCGTTTACGCAAGGTCACTACACCCTACAATGGCACTCCTTTATGTAGCGCGAATAACCTTACAATACGGCCATCGTCTCACGGTGCACCGTTCGAGTTTTCATTGACGGGATCCGCCACCATATTCAGTTTGCAGTGTCGAGTTCCTGCGCTTATATGCTAATTCTTGGTTGGGGCTTTCTGACGCAGCCGCTTTCATCTCTTGCCGACAACCCCTTTTCCACGTGCGCGAGACCAATGACACCGACGAGAGGTTTGAGTCCCGCCTCCGTCTGCGAACCGTAGCCGCATGTGTGGTGCCACCTGACCACGCGCAACTTCTGGTGATTGCTTCCGACGTAGCTGACCATGGCGACGTTCTAGTCGCCCTATCAGCCCATTACCTATCCAAAGGTATTGCACAGCGTCAAGTCTCGTTCGCTTCATTAACGGCACGGTCCTTCTCACTGTACACAACGTCACAAATGAGCCGATTCTGCCTCCCAAACGTGCCGTTTTGGCCGCCACTATACGGTCGTGACTGACCACCGTACCTTGTGCTGCTTGTCGACGTTAAAGAATTTGTCTCGACGTCTAGGTCACTGGATACTTCGTCTGCAAGAATATGACTTCGACGTTACGTACCAATCCATCAAAAACCCTACGAAGCAGATGCTTTCTGTCGCTGTCTATTACCGCGGCCATCTGACGTGTCCAACGTTCTCTGTCTGCCTTCGCCGTTGATCCTCACTCCTAAGCCTTCCTAGTCTAAGAGCTTAAATACTGCGTCTAAACATGCAGTGAATAGCATTGGAGAGATTGTGCCTCCTTGCCTGACCCCTTTCCGGATAAGTATCTTTCTACTTTTCTTGTGGGGTACCAAGGTTGCTGTGCAATCCTGGTACATATTTGCCATTATATTCACGTACGCCTCCTGTACTCCTTGATTACGCAATGGCTCTATGACTGCTGCTATTACCACTGAATGAAATGCGTTTTCATAATCTATGAAAGCCATATAGATACATTGATTGTACTCCCCAGATTTCTCTATTATCTGATTGATGACATGGATATGATCCATCGTAGAATATTCCTTCCTAAAGCCAGCCTGTTCTCTTGGTTGGCTGAAGTCAAGTGTTGCCCTGATTCTATGGGAAATTATCTTGGTGAATATTTTATGCAATACTGAAACCAAGCTAATGGGTCTGTAATTCTTCAATCTTTATAGTCTCTCTTCCTATGGATGAGTATAATGTTGGCGTTCTTCCAGCTTCTTGGCACACTTGAAGTCGTGAAACATTGCGTATAAGGGGCCGATAGCTTTTCAAGCATGATATCTATTCCATTTTTGATAATATCGACTGTTATTCCATCTTCTCCAGCAGCTTTTCCTCTGGTCATCTCTTTCAAGGCCCTTCTGACTTCATCGCTAGTTGCAGAAGGAGCCTCTGTATCCTGTGCATCACTACTTCGGCTGAACGTAGCTTGGCTGCTCTGGGAACTGTGCAGGTCAGTATAGAATTTATCAGGTGCTTTTAGTATGTCATCGAAATTGCTGATGATATTACCCTGCTTATCTTTCAGCGAATACATTTTGCCTTGTCCTATGCTAATTTTTCTTCTGACTGATTTCATGCTGCGTTCATATTTTACTGCTTCCTCAATCTTTCCCAGTTTATATTGTTACGGGGATGTTGGGAGTAAGACTGGATGTATTTACAATATATACACGAGTAGGGTTAGCGTGGTCAAGATGGCTGACCAGCAACAACACGCAGCAGCCAGTGTCTCTCGATCTTCTTCTTCTTCTCTTGCCGCGCATCCTTCCGTAACAGGACTCCCGGGTGCTGAAGTGCCGTCTCGGCGCATGTCAGGCGAAGAACTGCGAGAGAAGTATGGCTTCAACCGCAAAACGTGCACGATGTCAACTGGCGTCGGACTTGAGGACGGATCAAACTGTAACGGCGAGATCGCGTAATTGACGTCGTTAACTTGACGTAGGACTTCATAAGGCCCTGTGTAGCGAGAGAGAAGTACAACAACAAACAGCTATGAAGCGCCTATCTGTGGCACTCTTCTTAGATGTAAAAGGTGCCTACGACAACGTAACCCACGATGCCAATGGGTTACGCTTGTGACAGTGGAGATTCTCCTGCGACTGTCTTAGCGAATGACTAACTCTAATATTTTTCTTTTCTCTCCCTATCTATTCTTCTCCTTTCCCCTCCCCAAGTGTAGGGTAGAAAACCGGGCACGTCCTTGGTTAACCTCCTTGAATTCGTGCACGGACAGGCGGTATTGATAGACACCTTAAATAAAATATATTCTTTTTGACGGATGTCGCATGCTCCTATATTACACAGACTAGTCACTTGCATTTCTCTTCATGGTTTGTTTAGTTTGTTGGTTTCCATAGGGTCATAATACTTTTTAGGATATCTAAGTGACAAATATTCAAACAACAGTCACCAGCCTCTGTAGCACACTGATTTGCAACGAATTACTGGGCTATCCGAGATACCCGAGCATTGCGCTTGTGGCGCCGACATCTTTAAATAGAGAGGAGGCACATGCCATTAACACAGCACAAATAAAGTGATCGATGACAGAAACGCTGCAACTCGCTGCGAACCAACGAAACGAAATGGTCTGAAATAAGTAGTTTGAAAGACCAATGTTCTTAGTGTGGTTGCTTTCCGTTATTTGCTGAAACTACACAACTTTCACGCCACATGAATCAGCTGACAAGGGGAATTATGGAAGAATTTTAAGTGTGCCAAGCGCAGTGACACGTGTATCAGCCAGCAATCGGTCTTGCTGCCCTAGCACGAATTTATCATGTTTGGAAGGCCAGCTTAACCGATTACATTTAACTTAGAACATCTAGACTTGTATCTTCGTATATTGAACTTATTTGCGCTATTGTTATGAAGTACATTTTTCGGCCACACGGTGCGGCCAAAAAATGGTGGTGTGAATTGTAAGATTTCAATTCCCAATAATAGTTGCAAGTTGCGCCGTTTCTGTGGTATATTCCCTGCTTCGTGTAGCACTTTCGTGTGCGGGCGTGTATGCTCCCCCACTCCTTTAGAATAAATAAATAAATCATATTTTATTTTCTTTGGAAAAGGAGAGAAAGGAAATGAAGATGAGCGGAACCCTCTGATTAGCCCAATCATCGACAATGACTTCAGACACCGGCTCGTCACCATGCTAGATGTCGAATACATACACCCAGTGTCCGTCGGTTCAGTGATTAAAATGCTATACTCGGATATCATGGCTGTCGGCACTGAACCACCGGTAGGCACTGGGGACGCCGAGATGATGCGACCATCTCGGCGTCCGAGATGATCGCATCATCTCAAAGCTAAATCGTTTGTGTGGGTATTGTGACTACATTTGGCCCCCGAGAGATCTTACGGAGCTCACCGCTGGCCCAAAAAGAGCTGATCATTCGTTCTATCGCACTTGAATTATCGACCACTGTAAATATAGATTTTGTTGGTAGACTTGACATTGCAATCGAACGCGTTAGCAGTGCCTAGAAAGAGCTAAAGAAAATGACGTGCCATTTACTTTTACTATGCTTGAAAGACTGGCCACTTGACCCACACTTTATAAACTGAAGCGCTGTAAATCGTAGCAACTGGTCGTTCCGTTGGGGACTCGAGAAGCTCGTTCAGCCGAGTGGCGATCTGCCGCCACGCTTATTGGAAGCGCTCGCATGCCCGTGTACAAGAGCGTGCTAAAGACGACTGAGAAATTACTACGTTGGTGACGGTCCATCATGGCGCCTGGAATGTTCTCTAGACCATGGCGAATAAACGTCGTCCGTGTTGCCACAACATTAACTTTGACGCTTCCCCGTGTAGTGCAAACTAGAATATCGTGTGGAAAGAAACCCATAAAGAATATGAACAAAATAAATACGAAAAACTATGTCGGAAGGACAATGGCATCATGAAACTAGGCATAGTATGTACAGCTGCGTACAGAAATGGCAATTCAGACGGGAGTCGGTACGATGCATGTCGGAAGGGCAGAGGCCGAGCCTTCTTGCCGAGTCATTGTTGCCTACAATACATTTTCAACTAGCCCGGTTACGGAACTTGATTTGCTGGCAATTGCGCCAAAGGTTAGTTAGTTAGACGAGGCATAGTCCTAAATTCTCCTAATCGAAATCCGCCAAAACTAAGCAGAAAATACAATCAGGAAGAACAGACAGTCCGATGGCTTTAGCACCTGAGCGATTCAGGTGCTAGCGAATTTAATCTACAACTTGGTTGGGCGCGTTTGCAGAATTTACATTCAAAGAAGTTTTAAACGAGCAAATAAAGACAAGAAAGTCGCAAATGGAGAAGCTTTACGAATAACAATAGATAAGAGAGATAAATGATGGCTAGACTACAGCAGCGTAATAAACGTGGAATCAAGTGTGGGACAGCCCAGGGTATTAAAAATCAGAGGCTGTGCAGGATGGGCTCTGTTCGGTAGTTGCTGCATCTTCCAAGCGAGTGACCCGAGGACTGACAAATAAAAAATCGCCCAGGTATAGAACCGACTGCCTTTTGCTTCTGTACTTGGCTTCGTGCAAATGTAGGCCACATAGCCAAACATGCGTTACCCATGAAGCTTAGCTGCCTACACAGAACTTTGAAACACCGCCGCCCAAATGAGTCCAGCCTTGAGGAACTTATGTTACGGAAGGCAGGGTCATCAGGATGAAGATGGGGAACCAAATCGTTACACTTATTGTCGTTATTGCGGCTTATGTGGAAACCGGCTTGCCAAGGCCTTTAAAAAGGTCTCTCTCTTAATTTATTAAATTGCACCTCAAATCTTCGCTGCTGTTGGAGCACTTCGACTTCCAATATGGAATATGTCATTGGAGGCGGCGGTCATTATGTGCATGTATTTTATTTACGTCACCATGGTCGACAGATTTACTTCTTTTTTATCCCTTGTTAATGGCAGCCTGCACGCCACGGGATACTGCCTTAGATACACCCTGTTGAACTGCCCAGACAACGAGCTTCTGAAAGAGACCCGCCAGGAAATACTCTTCACTTTCCGGATCAAGGTTGGCCTGCAGGGTGGTGAGAGCCTTCAAAGATTCCACGACTGATTCCTCTTCCTCGGTGGTCATTGCAGACTGGTTGTCCAGGAGGAGTTTTTCAATGACTTCGTAGCTTTTCTTGAGCGCTGGAAGGTTGTGCGCTGCGGAAAGCAAGACGAAAGAAGTCAAGGTCTTCTAAGAAGTTCTGGTTATTATAATGAAGTGTTCATCGGGTAGCTTAATGTTAGGCTATTAGACAATATGCGCCTAAAATAAAATGTTCTGCTAAAACTTCTGCACAAAGTTCAAAACATGGAATTTGTGAACGATACAGAGCTCCAGCAACATATTTGCAAATATTTCTTGGATGGCAGAAAGAATGAATATACGTCTTTGTTTTTTTAATTTTGTTTTCGTAGTTTATATTTGGACCCAATAACAAAGCAATAACAAAGACAATATCGAAGGCAGACATAACATGAACTGCAACAATAAATGATAGTGCACTCGTATTCGCATAGGACATGGATGGTAGCTTTCACATTTTAGCATACTGTAAACTGTTTGAGCCGCTGCTGCTAATGTACAGAAAGGATTACTGTTTTACGCAGCAGAGTTTTCAGCCTTAGAGGGCTTTTCACCAGGTTCGCGCAGTAGAATCAGACAAGTGCGCTACGTACACACTGAAGATTTTGCGCCGTCACAAGTGCATAAATAGTGCTCGATGGGCTCTCACACGTACTGCACGTATAATGGTTAAGATTTTATAATTGATGAACAAATGAAGATGTTTCGGCGACTTTTTGTTGGAAGTAAAGTGGATGATGACTTCGACTGATTACAAGGAAACTATGTGAAGCAAGCTTTAATGGCTATCCCTGTGAAACTGTCGCATCCGATATCTTGATGCACACCAGCTTTTCGGAATTGTAACACAGTTTGCCACTACGGTTTCTCTAATCGCAGCATTAATTCAAGCTCGCAGTCGTGTAGAACGTTTTTATAGCCTTGATTGTGATCTCGGAACAAGCAGGCACTCTAACGGGTTTGAAAATTTCGTAACTGTAGGTCGCGCTGACAATCACGTCTAAAAGCGATCAAACTACGGTACGGTGCGGAGCTGTAATTTAAGTCGGAAGCTCGTGCTTTATTCCTCTATAGCAGGAGCTCCACTTCCTGCGGAGAATTGTCATCATAGGCGTAGACATTGCTACCTCACACACATTGCTTCCAATGTCCGACTATGTCAGGTGACTTCAGCAACTAATCTAATACAGAGCGTGTAAAGCCACCACTGCAAGTGTGCCGCGTTGCAAAAACGGATCACAGATACAAAATGGGAGGTGCAACTCATGACGTAAACATGACTCGCCCCCCCCCCCCCTGCTCCGGTATTACAAAAACCAAACTAAAATGAGCACACACACGTTAGTGGAGGTAAATGTAGAGAGCGCTTATGGTGGTAGTGACGCTCGCTTCCTGCGAGCACACCGACGCGAGATTTCAGTTTGTTCTATATCATCCAATATTGAGCCAATTTGACATCTTCTTCAGGTAAAGCCATGCGTATAAGCAGCGATTTACAACCTCTATTCTACATTCTAAACTTCCGACGGGGAGTGGTGGGGGACCCTTAAACACTCGTGAAGTACTTTAACTTCCACTGTACTGAGTGCGTTAACATGCAAAAACCAAAAAACCAAAAAACAATCTGATAAGTATCTGAGACGTAAAAGGCGTGTTTCAAAATCCCCTTCTTTGCGTCCATTTAGGATAACGTAGTGCCGTGGTCAGAAACCAGAAATTCTGATTATAGGTGGTTAAGCATAAGTTGAAATCCATTATTTTCCATTGCTTACCGTTTAGCGCAGCCAGGCTTTTCGGTGCATCAACGGGACTTTTGACATGGAAAGAACGAGAGCATGTATACGATTAGCTTACGTTCCTACTCACTAATACAAATGAAAAAAAAAAGCAGAAAGTTAACTTTACTCACATTGTGGCTGCGTCTGGTAGGCGTAAACGGTGGAAGGAAAATAAAATAAAAATTATTGTGTGAAAAAAAGAGACGATTCGAGCAAGAAGGCTACACAATATTACTGTGGTAAAGAGTGAAAGCTAGTCTATTTCTTACGAACGATTGCTACAAAACTATACAAGGACTCGTTATACTGCTACAAGAGTGACAGTCGTCGCTCTCAATTCGCGATAGAGGAATCGTTTTGCGATAAGGACGCTTTTCTGTATTATTATGGTTTGTCTCACTCTTTCTGTACATTTAGTCATATTTTGCACGATTATAATTGCCGTATTGTAAAATATATAAAATAAAAAAAAGATTTTTTACATCGTTCATTCAACTACCTTAACTGCATCATGACTGCAGCTTTCAGGGAGTACAGAACAGTGAAGTACTGCAATAATGTATCATGTATGTAAACTGTATAACAGTTTTATACAAACATAGACAGCCACGCTACATGGAATACATTGGAAAACACGTGACGCCGGCCCTACGCCACACATCCCAGCTTTCGTGGTGAGCAGCTTTATATTTTTCTTTTTTCAGAAATTAAAGGTGATTGGCTGCCGCGTAGGAAATTTATTTGCCCAGACGTAGATGTGTATATTGTGTTAACTGAGGATCCCACATAAACAAAAGAAATTCACTTCGCTCACAGTATTCATTACATATATTTCACGTTATTGTATCGGAAAACGTTTGTTCAAAGTAAGATAAAAATCTTAATTACAGCGTGATCAAAAGAATTATTTCAAAGTTAAGCATTCCTCGTGGTTTGTGTTAAAAAATACTCTGTACTAACACTGCTATATTCAGTGCTTTAGTGTTTTCAGTTATGTTCGCAGGCAGCAGAATGCTCATTCAAAGCTGGGATGCTCCATGTAGCGTGAACATACTTATATATATATATATATATATATATATATATATATATATATATATATATATATATATATATATATATATATATGGTCCATGAGGAGGGGAGACATTATTATGAAAGAAATGCTCGCACGTTTACCTACACAAATATTACTATTTTGCTGACGTTTTGGCCGGTGGTCCGGCCTTCATCCTACTGTCAGCTAGTCTAATATATATATATATATATATATATATATATATATATATATATATATATATTATTTCATTATACCTTAAAGGCCCTAATACCCTAATACCCTGGGTTGGAGGGTATTACATATGGGAGAATGCACCATCATCAAAAGTACCATTACAACAATATACAAGGTAAAAATGAAAGGCGAAAAACATTAATGGCAATCACACTCAGCAAATAGAAATAAAACATCTAAAAGAAGACAAAAAGATATGGTAAGCCTAACTTGTGGTAAAGTTTCGTTTTATGTAATGCAGAACAATGCAGTGCAATGCAGTATATATATATATATATATATATATATATGTAAGGGCGGAGTACGTTAGACGGCTCGCAACATGTGTTTTTTGTACTATATCCATAGTATATAGTATAAAATAACAAATATTGCTAGCCGTCGAAAATTAGGACACGTTGTAGAGCCTCAAGATGATGATGTGAGCTGCAGTCAGCTCTAGCCTTGCATAGGCATGTCGTCAATCACTCGATCCGAGCACCTGCTTCGAAGCACCTGCTTCGAGGGCACATAGCACAGTACACACACCCTTAGTCACATTCCGTTACTCTTGCGCGGTACGTGACGTCACTGTCACAGCCGCTTGTGCAAGCTCGGTCACATCGTCAGCGTCGATTAGTCTACTTAGGAAAAACGTAAGTCTTATATGGGAAGTGCTGATGAATAATGTTCTGCAGCAAAGCCATTGAGCAGTACGCTTCGACTGAGACAGCTACGCTGTTCTCTACATGAGTTGCCGCACTAGGCTGCTACCACCTCTACCCCCAAACCATGTTGACCCTTTTGCACAGTAACCCCTACCACGCAATTTTTTGTAAGGGATGAAAAGGTATGAAAGCCGTACCGTGAATCGCAACACACGAAATAGTTTTACCCGATTCATGTACTTCATAAGAGAAACTGTAAATATGGCATCCGCCGGGCATGCTCATGCATCGCAAGTTTTCTGATCAAAATGCAATGACTTTTTTATTAGTACGAATACATAATCAGCCAAAAGGAGCGTAACCACAATTGTGGTCATAACCGTAGGACCATGCGGGTGCATTCATCATGGGCGTATGTGGTACCTGGCTTACATTTGCAGATATTTACCTGCAAATGCTGGCAAAAGGTCTTGTTTTAATGCTTGTGCTGGTATATTGTAAAGAAAATGTACTATTTCAGTTTATTCATAAGATGTTAGTTTACTTACAGGCAGATGTCGAGAGCGCCAGAAGGACAATTACCAGAGCTGTCTTCATGTTGGCTCAGCTGCAAAGGTTCGAAGGTAGTGTTGAAGGAAAACTTGCAAAGTTGAATGAAGACTGCTGTTTTATTCATTTTCATATTTCATCATAACACCAATACTCATGCATTGGGTTGTGCATCACAAACGCGGAAGAATGGAAGGACTCGACGACACGAGCGCATGAAAGTATAAATACAAAAAGGTACCAATTTGCATAGCTTTCAGTAAATCGTTTATAAAGCACCGGTGGTTACCAGGACCTTTAGAACGGGCAACAAATAAACGTATGGCATGAAGAATGTCTGAAATTTTTCCCGCTATAAAATTTACTGACCTGAATAAGCTAAAATGTCGCGACGGCCACTCTCTGCAATACTTTAGCAATTCGCTGTGGTTAGAACGTATTTCAATGACTTCTCACAAAGGAGCTGGTACGAGGCTTCTGCAAAATTATCATAAAATTCAAGTTTAGCTCGAACTATATATCTTACCTTCACGAATCCGTGGATGACCAATGCTGAATACTAGGCATTTGTAGTCGGTCGCTTTTTATAGCTGGCTTCGAGCGCTTTAAGTGCAGCTGATATGCATGCACGTGAATGGTACGTCCGAACCCCAGTATCCTAAAGATATGTTCAGATTGCTGTAACAATGGCAGCGCTTATCCCTGACCTATTGAGTCAATTTGCAAAATGATGCGTTTATCTTCTTTATGGGTATCGTGCCCTTGATCAAATATATTTGCCTGTTCAGCATACAAATGCTGGGAGATGAGGGGATAATGACATTGTGAATGAGTGACCTTTGACGAACTAATTTGCGGTTTATTGATTTAAAGGAGTGCGATTCAAGGACGTTGTTTGGAGCAGTAACTTTCATGAAGTACTCATTAATACACGTTGGAGTGCATTTAAATACAACGTTTCATTGTGATTACAAGACTAAGTATAAGAACTAGAAAACACCAGTTTGTGCATGCAATTAAAAAAGTATCTCACAGAAATATCGAAGAACGTACCTTAAATACATGTTCATTGGCACTAAAGGTGGTCCGCAGATGTTTTCTTGAAACATTCATTTAAACACAGAAATCCTTATGGTTACAGCCTTGCCATACGCTCATGTTATGTTGCTACTTACCGATTGCAAGCGGTTTTCATCACTTTATTTTGTCAGTTCACGGTATGCCATGATAATCAGAAATGAAATATAGCAGGATTAGTATAGCTTCCTGAATAACAGGCCAATTTCTACCGAAGAGGTCTTTCTAAGATAAACTAAGAATGTCCCACTGTCTGCAATAAAGTACACAAATAAACATTCCGCACTTATAGCTTTTACATGGGCGCCATATATATAGCACCAATTAATTAGCGGGGTCACATTTTATTCTATCAGGACAACCAAAAGCATGCGTATAACGCTTGTATGAACCTGCGTGTACACAATAAGCTTCGCACGTTCATCAAACCACGAAGATCAAATGAAAGAGTGCGGAAAACACAATACGTCCTTTTTATTCCTTCTCAAATCATGCAGCAAGCAATTTTTATCCAGTAAACATATGGAAGGTTCATAATTCAGCTGTCCGAAACTCTCCCTCTCAGTTGCACGAGATACGAACTTGGTGGGAGGTATAGGTCTCTCAATACACTGGGCTACAGTGTGAATAATGAATGTGAACGCTTTCATTCACTTAACTAAGGACTGTCTTTTCGCCAAAGCTCAGTAATAACGGCCAATGTTCCTTCGGAACAATGAAAAAGCTTTTTAGGCAATTCATAAGCTACACTGTATATGCTCTGGAGTACTTCTATAACAAACTCTCTACAAGGGCTGTGATTAACCTAAATTGTACAGCCGAACATATACTATCTCTCTCGCAATGAAGCTCTTCGTCGCTCTTTAAAACACAGTTGTCCACAATTGCGGGCCAAAACTTGAAATTGCATTGCGAAAAAAAATGTTTGTTTTCGCAAGTACAGAAAGGTTTTGGAGACTTTGTCAGTAAGCAGCAGTGTCATCGCAACCCGAGCAATTGAGATCCATACTTCGAATCTCGCAGTTCTTGTGATAAACAAGTTTTTCTAAGCTTAACCTTGAATAATTTGGGTGCAGTCGACAGGTATGTCGTGTCCAAGTGGAAGATCCTCTGTGTAATGAAACGAATTGAGTGTCTGATAGCGCGAGAAGTGATACCTCTCTGTTCGCATTGTTTTTTCACATCGAAGCTGCATGTAACTCGGTTCCCGGGATTTCTACCTCTTCTTTGACAGAGCAGTAGACAGAAAGCTACTCAACACATTGAAGCAAAAAGTGCCCGTCTCCATTGAAATTACGCATGCAAGACACACGCCAGTGTTCGTTTCAATAAAGAAAAATACAAAACAAGAAACAAGTGTCAGAACAACATGATAGATGGTAAAGCGTGTTCGAAGAATGCGAAGCACGTAGCGTTTGCCGCATACGTTTCCCGGTAAAGATTACAGTTGCATAAGATGGAGCTGCCGGGCAGCGGCAACTGTAGCACACGAAGTAGAGAGTGATGTCACTACACTTTCATATGTAAAACGAGAGCCCGCCTAGCAACGGGTTTTATTTGTGTTGTGCTAACGCTGTGGGAAGGCCACGCATAATTAGGAGTCCCAAGGGGCAGCGTGAACACCAGTAGCGTTGTTGGGAACAGCAAAGACTATATGCGAACCGGAGTCCTGCTCAGGTTAGGCAGTACGCCGCGGATGATATGTGATCTCAGGTGATACCACAGCGAATTAGGTGATACGAGAGCTTCATTGGTGAGCAACCTTCCCATTTTTTTCTTTATCTCCTCCGATTGTAGCTGTGTAACTTATCTGTCGCTAAAACTGGGCGAACGGTCGACTTCCTGCTTAGCTTTAGAGTTTGACCTTCTGTTGCGACAGTCGCTCGTAGAGCAGATTTCTTGTATCGCCTAAAACTCTAGAACAATGGATACATTTTTGTAGAGTACAAAGGAATTCCTTTAACCTTACATAAAATGAGTGATTGAAATCCCGTTCACCTATGAGCAGTATGCTTTGCCATTCATATTGCTTGCACAAGATGCGCGATAAATGCTACCATGAATAGTTCAGAGGTGCCACGTGGTGGCAATAAAATCATGAGAATTGAAGCAATATATTTCTACATGTGATATCACTCAATTTTTCGTGTACTTATCGTTACCAGTAACTTTACCTCTTCGTGGCAGAGACTGAAAGAATAAGAACCAAGGCACAGCTTAAAAGCAAGGTCACCTGCCCCGTGGCAATGCGCAAATGATGAGCAAAAGTTTATTGAAAAATTGCAAGATTTCTGCAAAATGTATAAGAAATACACAGTAAATTGAATTAAAAGTACCCCAACAATGACTAAAGTTCGCCGATACAATTCCTAATGAACTAGAAACTGTGAAAAAATGACTACAATGTACAAACAACATTTGTAAAGTTTCTTATTTAGCAAAGTAAGCAGCCCATGCAGTCAGATGAACAGACTAGAGTGATTTAGAGATTGATATCACAGCAACTGCAAGCAGCAGACTGAGAAATGCGTGATTTAATCGCATCGTAGCTGCCTACAAGCAATGTTACCAATAATCTAGAAGCTTGAAAAGAACACAAAAAGAAATAACGCCGCAAAGTATCAAAAACTTACACTGGGAACATGAAAAAATAAACAATACTACCTTTGGAATATGTCAAATAATGTAATGGTGTAAATTAAAAGAACTATAAAACCAAGAAGCAACAATCAAGTAAAAATAATATAGAATACTCAAAGGGGGAAATCAGTGTCACAAGTGTGCACCATTGTATTGCAGTGTACGATGAGATTGAGTAATGCTACATAAATAAAGATCTTAACATTCTAGTACACGAGACATGGATGTATAAGCCTCAATTTACGAACTTATATAAACCTGGAAATTTTAATCATTGCACCGGACGCTTCATTCAAGTAACCAAGGAAGTAATTCTTGGTTTATATGAAAAGCATTGTACAAGAGGCACGTATGTACCACTCTGGAAAAAAAAACAAGCATAAGGTCGCAATGAATCATCTGCAAACCAGTGAATACGTTTGTACACTGCCATGTTACACTTTACACACATCTCAGGTTTCATAAAGTAAAAAAGAAAGCACTCTGAATGACAAGAAGCTTTTGCACATGTGACCCCGAGCAAACGCTTTACCAATTCGCCCTCTAGCCGCCATCGTCATCTTCCTCAGCCGCTTTTTATACTGGGTATTTCACTTAACTTGTCCCAAACTTTAAATATGCAAATGCCACGTAGGTGCACAGAACCAAGGCAATGTTTGTCGCCGCTTAGAGATACTCAGATAATTTTTGAATTCCACCTAATTAGATAATTAGTCTTCATTAATTCTTCAACTTCTCGATTATTATAATTAGATAAGTGCCAATGAGAAAATTGTAGAGCAACATGAAAATCTCCCGATACAGCTTTCTATTGCTCAATACGTGCTACTTAAAAGCGTTTTTCCGAATGTGATAGAAGCCGCGGAACACACTCAGAACTGCCGCGCCACTGGCCGCTCGAGCCAGTTTGCGTGTATTTTGATGCTTATCTCATTGAGACTTAACTATAACTGAGAAGTTGATTATTAATAAGACCAATTATATAATTAGGCGGAATGCAAAATACAACCTGAGTATCTCTAAGCGACGGCAAACATTACCTTGGTTCTGTCCAGCTACGTAGCCTTTGCACATTTTTGAAGTTTCGCCCAAGTTAAGTGAAACTAGAGGCTGGGCTAGTCGGTACATACTCGACAGAGAAACAGCGCGAAAAGACGAAGGACCAAAACAGGAACACACACCCGAGCTGATGTGTGTTCCCCTTCTCGTCCTTAGTCTTTTCGCGCTGTTCCCCTGTCGAGTCTGTAAACGGCGAACTCCGGCGCGTGTTTCGTGCTGCAAGGTTAAAAAAAGGAAGAACAAGATAGCTTCTTCTGTTTCTGCCATTGGCCAAACCGTACTCAGGTGTTTTACTGAAGGCGAGGCTGCCGATCTTGCGGTGCTACAGCGGAAACGGTCGTTGTTGCTACAGCTCTTGCAGAATTGTCAACGATGCGGTTGGCCAGCTCGGCATGATTGTCGAGGGACATGTCTTCTCGTGTGGCAGCCAAGGCGACCACCCGATTCTGCGGCCGGCGCTGAAAGAACAGTTCACGCAGCACGAGCCTGTTTGCGTCCAGCCTAGTCACTCAGAAGCCGCCGCATACGACATAGAAGTTCCGACGCTATAGACGAGACTCCTGTTGTTTTAGAAGCTGCTGAAGCCACCTGCGTGCAGACACGGACTTGCGATCCTGCATCGTCGTTTGAAGTGGAAACAGGGTGTGGTGTCGTGGGTGAGTCCAATTCTTGAAACTCCTCAATACCTCTGTCTGTAGAGAGAGAGAGAGAGAAACGAGAAGGGAAAGTAGGGAGGTTAACCGCTGTCGTAGAGAGTACCGAGACGCATGGAGAAACCACGCGCGCTGCGAGGTAATGGCCAAAGGTCGAATATGGCCTCCACCTAAGTAAATCAGGTGCAGGATTTTGTGGCCCAAAGGACGGCAGGTGAATCTCCAACGGGGTGAGGCCCTCTGCGCTGTCGCTGGTCTGTCGTTGGTGGCATTGTCCATGACGCGGTGCTGCCATACGATACGTCCGGGTCACCACGTTATAGCGACCGAGTTAGGTCCACTACAACATGTGTGTCACCGAGCGGAAGAATCTGAGAACCGTTTTGTTTGGACCGATGGCATGAAGGAGAATAAGAAGCTTTTATTTCCCTCCCTTTTTTATAATCCCGCAGCTCGCAGCAGGAGGCACACGCGCCGGAGCGCGCCATATATAAAGGCGGCCGAGGAAGATGACGATGGCTGATAGAATCCCAACTTTCAATACGAAAGTATTTGGCACACCGTCCGGTAGAATTCATTGATGAACAACTTGGAGTGCACCACTTAATATTATTCCGTGCCTCTTGCAATGGAACTGTTTACATACTGCTCCTTGACATGTTTTTAATGTAGACACACTTGTGCCCTGGACAATTACGCCCAGATATTTGCACTAGTCTCCATTTTTTCGAAGTGGACACGTATCCTGCACTACGTGGTAGTTGAAATGTTTTCAATGCAAATGCAGTGGCTTCAGCAGAAAGGCTTGCCCATACTATCGCTGGCATATACGGGTGTCCCAGCTAACTTTAGCCAGAGTTAAAAATATGCCGGCATACTAGACGACGCGACCAATGTATGTTCCGGACTATTGTATTCGGATCAATTGCATAATTTAGCTGATATTAATAACCAACGAAGCAAACAAAATTCAATTATTAGAGTAGAGTGGTCTACAAACCGTCCGATTAAACACTTTCTCACTTTCTATTTATTAAGTATTAGTTTTTTTTCCTCTTACTACAGATGCCTGCGAAATAAAAGAAAATACTGCGCGACATACTCGCTTGCTCGCCGTGATTGCAGTGCTACTAAACGTTCCGCGTACAAACGAGCATAACATTTTGCATGGTGTGCTGCCGCTTAAAACGCGACAGGGCAAGCGTTATGCCAGCGCAAGCGATAACTGTTGCTGGCGTAAATCGCGCAGCCAACGCCTGCGTCGGTGCCTGTCGCCTTTTATACGGCGGACACCCGCTAAACGCTATGTTCGTTTGTACGCGGAGCCGTTTGGGGGCACTGCAATCACGGCGCACAAGGGGCACGTTACGTGGTATTTTTTTTTTGTATTTCGGGGGCATGTGCAGTAAGCGGGAAATTCTATAGTTAATAGAAAGTT